>NC_067398.1:679878311-680078311 GCF_016432865.1 Antechinus flavipes | reverse complement strand
CCCCAAGATCTGATTATAAAATAGGTTTCTATTAACACATTCTTTGCAAATCTCCTCATTAAGAGATTTGTCCACTAAGAGAGCTTCTTAGTGAAAAATAAAGCCTTCTTTTTTGCCACTGATTTTGGGGTTTGGGAATTCTTTCACATTTGGACCTGCATCTCCAAGCAGAAAGGATCTCTCCCCCTTCCCACATTGCATCAATCTGGTCTTCAGAAAAAAAAAAAAAAAAACAAAACAAACAAAAAAAAAACACCTAGTCCTCTGCTGATGGAACCCATGCAAGATTTTATGATTAGAAAAGCATAGTCCAATGGAATATCCTGAGGGACCCAACCCCTAGTGAACTAATTATGGACTCATCCTGATGAGGACTCAGCTAAGAATAATGGCACATTTGGAAATTAACATGGTAGAGTGAATGCTATGCAGAAATTCTGTTAACTCTGAGCCTACTCTTCCTAGAAGATGAGGTAATCTAGGGAAAAGTGTGATCAAAAGTTTATGATTTCTGTTCTGGCTTTGTCTTCACAGCACATCTCATTTTGTAAAAATTCATTGATGTTAATTAGTTAATTGGTCATCAGTTGGTTAATTGCTAGCAGCTAATATTTTGGCAAAGGAGCTCTATTCAATAGCATTAGAGAAATGTCCGTTAGGGGTATCCCTATGTGTGGAATAGAGAGATAAGGTGAAGAACTTACAGGAATGTATGAATTCTTTTTCTGTATTTTATTTTCATTATTTTTGTGTTTCCCCTATGACCTGTATAACATGTGCAATCCCATATGTACTTGAGCTTTGGCCAGCTATAAACATATTTACTTAACCTGAGCTGATGACATTTATCAGTATTTGACATTTATGGATATTTAGTCTATTAACTTGACCACTGTCTGCTTGATTATGTGCAGGCCCATATGAACTTGAGCCTTGGCCAGCTATATCTGAAGCCTAAAGGCCTAATTTTCTGTTTCCTAGAAATCAGGTGATTCCTCGAAACAGAAACCTTCCATTCCAATCTCTCTGGATGACAACAACCAATTAGATGCCTTCCCCTCCCCTTCTCAATGCTCTCTTACTTGTGATGTAATCTCTTGTATAAAAGCTGTATATCTTTACTACTTCTTTAACTCTCTTACCAAGAGCTTTCTCTTTCCCTTATCTTGTGGTGGGACAACGCATCCTCCAGAGGTTTAATAAATAACCTTTCTGCTTTGTATTTTGGGTGATCTCTGAGTAGTCATTTTGGGTAAGGGTCTTCTACATCCCATGTACCTAGAACCCTGAGGGGGGAGATGTGACAAGTTTTTCTCTGGAAGAGTAAGGCCAGAGGATCCTTCATGTAGAACCTCACCTGGAAAAAACCTGGAAACTTTACATTTGTGAGAACCCCGCTGGGAAAGATTCTTCACCTGGGATATTATTAATTACTGGATATGATAGTTTTCAGGATCCATCTTAGAAAAACTGTCACATGTTTTTATCTCTTTTTTAGGCTGTCACTACAAATCATTTCCCCCCTTTTTGATTTGTTTCCTTTAAAAGTCAGTTATTTTTGAGATAATTTTTGTAGACTTTTGTATTTGTTGATTAATTACATGATTATGTACTGGCATAAATTTGTAGATACGGATATCAATTTACTGAATGGTATATAAGTGCTGACATTGACACTAATATGAGACTTTGTACCACTAAAATGCTAGCGTCTACCTGGCATTCAAGGCTCTTCTTTTGCATTTAAGTATCACTTAAAGATGGTTTTATTGTGAGATCCAAGTCCATTGGTTTAAAATTCCTGGGGAATCAATTCTTAGTGATTGATTAATGCTTCATTTTTATTACCTCACACTTGTTTAAGGATTTTTTTACTTTGTTTTTCTGGTGTCTCAAATTGTCTACTAGTCTTCTCATTGGATAAGTTTGGGAATCTAGTAGAAGTCTTGTAATGGCAAAGATCCACTGAGGGAAATTTGTGGTGTCCTTTGGAATAAAGACTCAGAGGAAATTTGCCTGAAAAGGATTGCTTACAGTATATGGAACCATTGAAAAATTTTGGTATTCCCCACTTAGGAAATGTTGTCCAGACTCCAGTTAAGTGATCATGGGAGAATTTTTATTTAAAACAGTTTGGTTTTTGACATAATGGTGAAAGGTAAGGGGATGCTTTCCAGTCAATCTCTTGTGGAAAGAGTTTCATGTTGTAGTACAACAATATCATAATTCCTCCTCTCATGAAAGTTGGGCTACATTTTCCTTAAAAAGCTATAGACCTTCTTCCAGACTTGCTTGGCTCAGGTCTCTAAAGGCTTAGACTGTTGATATCACTTCCTTATCACCCAAGTACAAAGTAGCTACAAGGTCCCATGGAAGCTTAATTGGTGGGTTATTTTGGGCCAGAAAGCTTCTCTCAACTGCATTGTCTCAAGAAGCGCTCAGTACCTACACATTAGCTTGTGAGCTATTTGAAGGCTCCTTTGTAATCCTCAAGATTTAGTACAGGGCCTGATACATAAGAGATACTTCATAAATATTTATTGACTAATTAGCTGATGGATTGTTACCTTTTTCTGCCATGGCTAAGTATAAGTTGTTTTGTTATTGTTAACTGTTGAATGAACTATAAGAAACTCATTTTGTTTTATTATCAAACATTAACTATCAAAGGAATGGCCCAAACCACTCATGTGTGCTATAGGATTGCTATAGGGACTAAGCATTCTTTCTGAGAAGGGAAGCTTGCTTTTCTTTGTCTTTTTCCTTTTCCTTATTACTTTTGGATGAGGGAAGGTAATTTTGTATATTAAGATGGCCCTTTCTGAGTACCAAATATTAAGCTTTTGGCTTTACTATTCCTTCTAACTCTATTAGAGATGGCTATGACCTTGTGAGTTTCAATAGGTTGGAATAGGGAGCAACCAAGAAAATAGTTTCTTCACAATCAACCTGCAGAGGTAGATAGTGCAAGTATTACTATTTCCATTTTACAAATGAAGAAACTGAGCTCCATAGCGTCACACATCTACTACGTATCAGACTCTGGATTCAAACACAGGTTCCTGATTCCAAATCCAATGTTTTTTCCAGCCCATTTTCATTATAATTCCCACAACACAATTAATCAACAAGCATTTATTAGGGAAGAATTATGTACCAGGTACTCTACATTGGGAAACCTTTACAAAGATATACACAAGATGGAAGGAAAATCATTTATTTTATTGAAGCAAAATCTTCAGGCAGGGATGAATGGTCAGCCACAGACAAATGGTCAGGAAATAAGGAAGCAAGTGTATAAGAGATGTAGACCTGGGAGTCAGCTAGATAGAGGTGAATATCAAAGACATGGAGATTAGTATAGGAGATAGCGTAGGGGAAAGATTTATT
Organism: Antechinus flavipes; assembly: GCF_016432865.1. Lineage (NCBI taxonomy): Eukaryota > Metazoa > Chordata > Mammalia > Dasyuromorphia > Dasyuridae > Antechinus > Antechinus flavipes. The sequence continues at coordinate 680,074,921 of NC_067398.1, read as the reverse complement.
TAGGGAAATTGCAGGGAACTTTAACCTTCATGACAAAAAATGAGGGCCAGGATTCACAAAAGGATAAACTGAGATACAAGAGTGGAGAGTGGGATCAGGGCAGAATAGCCTGGTTTCAGACCCAGGAGTCCTGGTCTCTAGCCCCATCTATTCTTCTCCTATGCAGATATAATCACTACCATTACTACTCTCACCCCTCCCCAATCCCTGGAGCGTCTCAGGGTTTTAGACAAGAGAAAGCTTCCTTCTCACAGATCCAGTTGTTCTTCTTGCTGTTGAGTGCATTATTCCAACCCTTAGAGATTCCAACCCTCAGCTCACAGCAATCCTCCTCCTCATCATTGTTAGGTTATCCCTCATTCCCAAAGCTGAATATTAGCTCTTTAGTGAGCAATCCTTCCCTCTCCCACACTGGAGTTGGCACCCTGTCCCCAGTTCTACCCACTTCCCCCAACTTGGCAAAAGCTGGTCTGTGCTTCAGATGAGGCATCAAGGTAGAAAATGCTCTTTTTGAATCTCCAGTACTTAGCGTAGTGTCCTGCATAAGGTAAAAGCATAAACATTCAATCCTCAAATGGGAAGGAATGGGATGAGTCAACATTCTTAGAAAATGATGCAAAAGTTAAAAATGCAGATGTTTCTATATTTATACATTGAACTATATGGGAAATAGCAACCAATAAAAAACTAATCTTTCACTATCATTGAAAATACATTTTTCTGTATATAATTCTTTATAATCAAACATTAATTTTGATATGTACCTTTCCAAACATAATAACCATGAAATGACCCAAAAATGCAGTACCCAAAATAAAACTGGAATTAATAGATCAATGAGACCCTAGGAAAACAATGAAGGCTTATATTTCTTCAAGTTTCCATTTTCTTTGCTCTTGAAAAAATTGTCTTCCATGACTTTTAGGATACTGGAGAAGAAATCAATCAAGAAGTATTTATTAAACACCTATTGTATGTGAGACCCTTTGACAAAGTAATTGGGGGTGCAAAGAAAGGAAACAATTTCTGCAAGTAAGGACCTTCCAGGCATTGATGTGGGTTCTGTGGGCTATACTTGCCACAAAGCATATGACCATTGTGCTCACAGTAATGCAATAATAATGGTGAAGATTAATTCTTTCTTCTCATGACATTCCTCAACTAAGTTGATTGAAAACCCCAAATTTTGAAAAGAAGTCCCAAATCTAAGACTCTTGCCCCATTCTGTAGAAAACGGAAGGGGATTAGGTGGAGGAATTATGTTTCAGAAAATTTTTTGGAAGAACTGGCAGGTAAGTAGTGAAGACTGATGAGTTGGTTAAGCACTTTGTGGAACAGGATCTTATTCATCTTCATTATATAATAAAAATGTGTGTGGATACAATGTGAATTGATTGTGGAATGCTGTGAAATATTGAATTGGTTGAATTGAAGATAATCTCCTGGAAAAATGGCCAAGATGAGGCAAAGCTAAGTTTCCATCATTTTAACATTTTATAATGGTATTTTACTCTCATCCTTCCGATCAATCAATATTAGATCAAGCCTAGCTGCAATCCTTACTTCCCCACCCCTTGCAATTAAAACAAAACAAAACAAAACACCTCAGAGAAGGAAAGTATTTTAAGAGCTTGTAGGCAAGTGCCCTCTGGTGATGAGTGGAGAAAGTACAGCCATTGGGACTTCTAATCCATGTGCACCAAAGAGTTAGGTGGCATCCAACTTTTCTGTAAGTTGCATAAAGCAGGGGAATGAGTTTAGTATGGATGAGTATAATTTCGACAGAACCATGAAGCCTTCAAGTGTTCTGAATTGTATTTAATTCTTTATTTCAATCATCTTTTACTTGTATCCAATAAGAATTAAGTTTAAGAAGAGAAGGGTCACTAACAACTTTTTTTGAGAAGTCTCTTCCAGATAAGACTTGGATCCTGTATTGTCCTGAAAATTGATATAAGCCTGTGGCCTGGCTACTGCCTCTTCCAGGACTAGATTGTGGGATGCTTTGTGGTCAACCACATGCCAAGTTTCCTCTTTTCTTCCTTTCTCACTTCCTCTCCATCATGGGCTGCACAGCTGGCTTCGGCCCCTCCCACTCTAACATTGTAAATTTTCAAGGTTTACAAAGCACCTTCTTCATAACAACTGCAAGAAGGAGTTGTGCAAGTATTAATATCTTCATTTTCAGATTCCCGTAAATGGAAATTTTTCTTTTTTTTTTTTTTTTTTAAAATGAGCTCTCATCTATTTATTCACCATTAGCTCAAAGCAGAAACTTTTACTGAAATGGAATTTCTTAAACAGTAGTAACAAAATATTTCTTCCATAAACCTGGGGCTTAATTTTTCTTTTTTTTTTTAAATAACTTTTTATTGACAGAACCCATGCCAGGGTAATTTTTTACAATATTATCCCTTGCACTCACTTCTGCTCTTTTCCCCCTCCCTCACTCCACCCCTTCCCCCAGATGGCAAGCAGTCCTTACATGTTAAATAGGTTACAGTACATCCTAGATACAATATATGTGTGCAGAACGTAACAGTTTTCTTGTTGCACAGGGAGAATTGAATTCAGAAGGTATAAATAACCCAGGAAGAAAAACAAAAATGCAAGCAGTTTATATTTATTTCCCAGTGTTCTTTCTTTGGGTGTAGCTGCTTCTGTCCATCCTTGATCAATTGAAACTGAGTTAGATCTCTTGTCGAAGAGATCCACTTCCATCAGAATACATCCTCAAACAGTATCATTGTTGAGGTATATAATGATCTCCTGGTTCTGCTCAGTAAATGGAAATTTTTCAACAAAGCTTGGATGATTATTTATAGGGAATTTTATAGAAAGGATTTTGGGTTGGATTAAATGACCTAAGTAAAGAGAAGAAAAGAGAGTAAAGGAGAAGAGAGGAGGAAAGACACACACACAAATTGGGGGGGGGGCAGAGACAGAGACAGAAATAGAGAGACAGAGATACAGAGAAACAAAGACAGTGAAAGAGAGAGAGAGAGAAGAAAGAGAGAAAGAGAGGGAGGAGAGCCAGAGACAAAGGCAGAGAGGGAGAGGGAGGGAAAGGACAGACAAAGAAGGAGGGAGAGAGAGAGAAAACACTATTCTAGATCAACAAGCTTCTTCTTTCAGGAGCATCTGAACTCTTTACCAGTGAAAAAGTAAGACAAATGGGAACTTGGCTGTATGGTTTTCCTGCTTCAAATCTCTCCTCACTTCAATACATTCTCCATTCAGCTGTCAAAATGAACTTTTTAGAAGGGCAGATCTGACCATATCATCCCTTTATTCCATAAACATCAGTAAATCTCTATTACTTCCAAGGTCAAATGTAAAACACTGTCTGATGTTCAAAACCCTTCCCAATCGGTCCCTGCCTGCCTCTATCTTTTCCTTTTGGAGGAAATAGGGGCTAAATGACTTGCTCAGGATCACACAACTAGTAAGTATCTGGAGGATAGATTTGAATTCAGGGCATCCTGACTCCAGGGCCAATACTCCATCTACTGCATCATCTAGCTGTCCTTCCTAGCTTCTTACATTTTATACCACCAACCTTTCTACCATATATTGTATGTTCCAGTAAAACTGGCTCCTTGCTGGTACTTCCAAGTGACATTCCTTCTCTAAACTCAAGCATTTTCGCTGGCTCCATATCTGGAATTCTCTCCTTCATCTCTGTCTTCCTTCAAATCCCAGTTAAAATCCCACCTTATAGGGAACCTCTCTCAGATCCCCTTTAATTATAATTGTCTTCCTTGTAAAATTATCTCTGATTTATTGTCTATATATTGTTTATGTGTCATTGTTTTAACATTATCTCCCTTACTAGATTCTGAGCTCTTTAAGGGTCAGGACTTCTTTTCCTTTCTTTAAAAATCTCCAATTAAATACCAAATTAGAAATTCTGAAAATCAAAGCAGAGATTAATAAAATTGAAAGAAAAGCAAGAAATCATTGAACTAATCGATAGAACTGAGTTGGTTTTATGAAAAAGTCCAATACAATAGATAAAACTTGGTTAATTTGATTAGAAAAAGGAAAGAAAAAAGCCAAATTACTAACATCAAAAGTGAAAAGGGTGAACTTACCAATAACAAGGGTGAACTTACCAATAACAAAAATATTGATTGTGCAGATTAATTGAAGAGGAAATAAATAACTTAAATAACCCCATTTTAGAAAAATAAATTGAACAAATCATTAATGAATTTCTAAGCAAAAATCTCCAGGGCCAGATATATTTACAAGGAAATTCTAACAAAAATTTAAAAAACAATTAATTCCAATACTATGTAAACTATTTGGAAAAATAGGCAAAAAAGGAGTCCTGCCAAATTCCTTCTATGACACAAACATGGTGCTGATATCTAAACCAGGAAGAGTCAAAACAAAGAAAGAAAATTATGGACCAATGTGCCTAATGAATATTGAAGCAAAACATTTAAGTAAAATATTAAAAAAGAAATTATAACAATTTATCCATAGGATAATAACAGTATGACCAAATGGGATATATATCAGGACTGATTCAATACAGGGAAACTATTGGTATAATTTGCCCTATCAATAACAAAACTAACAGAACTCATATGATAATCTCAATTGATGCAGAAAAAGCTTTTGACAAAATACAGAATCCATTCTTATTAAAAATACTAGAAAGCATAGGAATAAATGGAGGGTCTTTTTAAAATGATAAACAGCATCTATCTAAAACCATTAGCAAGCATTATCTGTGATGGAAAGAAGCTAAACACATGTCCAGTAAGATCAGGGATGAAATAAGGATGCCCATTAACACCAGTATTATTCAATATTGTACTAGAATGTTGACTTTAGCAATAAGAAAAGAAAAAAAAGGACTTAGAATAGGCAACAAGAAGATAAAACTATCACTCTTTATAGATGATATGATGGTATATTTAGAAAATCAACAAAAATCTACTTGAAATTAAAATTAAAATTTTAGCAAAGTTTCAGTATATAAAATAAATCCACACAAATTACTATCATTCCCATAGTACTAAATGAAACCCAATAGCAAGAGATAAAAAGAGAAATTCCATTTAAAATAACTGTAGATAAAATAAAATATTTGAGTGTTTACCTGCCAACACAAATTCAGGAACTATATGAACACAATTACAAAGCACTTCCTACACAAATAAAGTCAAATCTAAATAATTGGAAAAATATCAATTGCTCACAGGTAGGCTAAAATAATATAATAAAATGGCAATTCCACCTGAATTAGTCTACTTGTTCAGTAGTTCAGATTAACAATTAAACTGCCAAAAATTATTTTGTAGAGCTAGAAAACATAATAACAAAATTCATCTGGAAAAAGAAAAGGTTAAAAATATTGAGGGAACTAATGAAAATAAAATGCAAAGAACAGTGATCTAGCATCCTAGTACCAGACCTAAAACTCTATAATAAAATAGCAGTCATCAAAACCATCTACTACTGGCTAAGAAACAGAGGGGTGGATCAGTAAAATAGATTAGACATACATGACACAATAATCAATGACTATATTAATCTAATGTTTGATAAACCCAAAGACTACAGCTTCTGGGCTAAGAACTCACTATTTAACAAGATTGCTGGAAACAGTGGAAAGTAATATGTCAGAAATTCAGCATAGAACTACATATCATACCCCATAACAAAATAAGATCAAAATGGATGCATGATTTAGGTGTAAAGGGTGATACTATAAGCAAATTAGGACAGCAAGAGATAGTTTACTTCTCAGATCTTTGGAAAAGGGAGAATTTATGGTCAAAGGAGAACTAGAGAACATTATGAAATGCAAAATGGCTAACTTTGATTACATTAAATTAAAAAGATTTTGCACAAACAAAATGAATGTAGCCAAGATTGGAAGGAAAGAAGAAAGCTGGGAAACACTTTTACAGCCAGTTTTTCTGATAAAGGCCTCATTTTAAAAATATATTAAGAGCTGAGTCAAATATATAAGAATACAGATTGTTTCCCCAATTGATAAGTAGTCAAAAGATATGAACAGAAAATTTTTAGATGAAGAAATTAAAGCCATTTATGCTCATATGAAAAAAAATACTCTAAATCACTGTTGATTGGATAAATGCAAATTAAAACAACTCTGAGGTACCACTATACACCTATCAGATTGTCTAAGATTACAGGAAAAGATAATGATAAATGTAGATAATGATAAATATTGGAGGAGATGTAGGAAAATTGGAACTCTACTGTATTGTTGTAGAGTTGTGAATTGATCTAACCATTCTGGAAAGCAGTTTGGAATTATGCTCAAAGGGCAATAAAACTGTGCATATCTTTTGATCCAGCAGTGATCCAGCCTTGCCGCTACTGGGTCTGTATCTCAAAGAAATCATAAAAGAGGGAAAAGAACCCACATATGCAAAAATGTCTCTCCCTTCCTCCTCCCACCCTCCATGAGAAGGCACATGCAAAATTATGCAAAACGTTTTATGGTTTTATACTGAATCTCTTATGTTCTGTTGTGTACATGGAAATTTTTTTTTATCTTTCTGTATTTAAGTTAAAAATGAATAAAGAAAAAAGAACTCATATTCTATACATACTTTAAATAGTCCTTTTAAATTGTTTAGCTTTGATAATGTTTCATATTCTCAACCTCTTCCCTTCTTAGAAAAAAATCAAACAATTAAACAAAATTACTATGGATAAGTTATTATTTTTAGGAAGGTAGTCTGAGATCCCAGGGATATCAATTAATTTTTTAAATAAAAGGATGTTTACTGAGAAAGCTTAGCAAAGGCAGAAGTTATTTAAAAAAAACATCTCCCAAAATAGGGTTGTTTTGTCCCTCTGCTGACATGATCCTTTAGGAGAAAGGGCTCAGATTTGAAGCACAAAGTGACTGAGGCACACACATAGGGAAATATTGGGTCAAGGAGTACCCCAAGACTCCTGGTCCTGAAGTCCTCTTCTCCCCTCATGGGATCACCATCAAATTCATTTCTGGTTGGAATATATGAGATGAACCATCACTCCCAATGATCAGTTGGGCTAACTTTTTTAAAATAGTATTTTATTTTTCCAAATACATGTAAAGATAGTTTTCAATATTCATTTTTATAAAATTTTGTGTTCCAAATTTTTTCCTTTGCTCCAAGACAGTAAGTAATCTGATATAGATTCAATATGTGCAATTCTTTAAAACATATTTCCATGTTTGTCATGTTGTGCAAGAAAAATCAGATCAAAAGTAAAAAAAATCACCACCAACAACAAAATAGTGAAAATACTATGCTGTGATCCATATACACTCTCCCTGTTCTTTATCTGGATGCAGATGGCTCTCTCCATCACAAGGCTATAGGAATTGCCTTGAATCACCTCATTGTTGAAAAGAGAGAAGTACATCACAGTTGATCATCACATAGTCTTGCATACCCTTTGATCCAGAAGTCTACTGCATTCAATCTCTAGATACTCATTCACTTATTATCAGAAAAGAACACCAAGAGAAATAATGACATGTGAGAGACGGTCTTTTCTCTGATACTCATACCCTCTCGAACCTTCTCAAAACAGTAATCATGCCCCAAAGATAAAGATAGTTTCAGTTGTCTCCATGGTCTAGGATACCTAGAATCCAAAATGTAAAAAAAAAAAAAAAAAGGAACTTAAACCTAGAAATTGATGTTCACTTCTCTCTGAGCTCACTTAGCAGCCTTCTCTCTCATCCTTTCAACATTACTTTCTTTTTTTTTCCCTTTTTAAAAATTTTATTAAATAACTTTTTATTGACAGAATCCATGCCAGGGTAATTTTTTACAGCATTATCCCTTGCACTCTCTTCTGTTCCAATTTTCCCCCTCCCTCTCTCCACTCCCTCCCCCAGATGGCAAGCAGTCCTATATATGTTAAATAGGTTACAGTATATCCTAGATACAATATATGTGTGCAGAACCGAACAGTTCTCTTGTTGCACAGGGAGAATTGGATTCAGAAGGTAAAAATAACCCGGAAAGAAAAACAAAAATGCAAGCAGTTTATATTCATTTCCTAGTGTTCTTTCTTTGGGTGTAGCTGCTTCTGTCCATCCTTGATCAATTGAAACTGAATTAGCTCTCTTTATTGAAGAGATCCACTTCCATCAGAATACATCCTCAAACAGTATCATTGTCGAGGTATATACTGATCTCCTGGTTCTGCTCATCTCACTTAGCATCAGTTCATGTAAGTCTCGCCAGTCCTCTCTGTATTCATCCTGCTGGTCATTCCTTACAGAACAATAATATTCCATAACGTTCATATACCACAATTTCCTCAACCACTCTCCAATTGATGGGCATCCTTTCATTTTCCAGTTTCTAGCCACTACAAACAGGGCTGCCACAAACATTTTGGCACATACAGGTCCCTTTCTCTTCTTTAGTATCTCTTTGGGGTATAAGCCCAGTAGAAACACTGCTGGATCAAAGGGTATGCACATCAACATTACTTTCTACAAAATTGTACTAATAGGCCATGAGCTTAGAATAAAACCAAACCACATACCCTGGTTTCCTCTCCCTCTTAGGACCAATGCAGATTTTAGAAGTTTGCTAGAGTAATAAGTTAGCCAACACGACTAGACTATCCCATAGCTCCAGCGTGGCAGCTCTAAACTGCTGGTATTAAGTTAGGGAACTGAAAAACAGAGGGTTCAGGACAGGACATTCTCTTTCTTCCTTCCTCTCCATGTTTTCTCTCTCCTTCCCTCCTTTCCTCCCTTCCTCCTTTTCTTTTTCATCATCCCTCCTTCCCTTCCTTTCTTTCTTCCATCCCTCCATCTCTCTCTCTCCTCTCTCTCTCCTCTCCTCTCCTCTCTTCTCCTCTCCTCTCCTCTCTCCTCTCCTCTCCTCTCCTCTCCTCTCCTCCTCTCCTCTTCTTCTTCTTCTTCTTCTTCTTCTTCTTCTTCTCTCTTCTTCTTCTTCTTCTTCTTCTTCTTCTTCTTCTCTCTCTCTCTCTCTCTCTCTCTCTCTCTCTCTCTCTCTCTTCTCTCTCTCTCTCTGTATTTGTCTTTGCTGTCTCTGTTTCTTTCTTTCTCTCTCTGTGTGTGTATGTGTGTATGAATGTGGATAGTACTTTACCACGCCTGAGGGAAAGAACTCATCATCTACCTAAGACCAATTCTATCCAGCCAAAAATCACACTTGAGTCATCAAGTTAGACTTGCCCAATGTTCGAGGATGCTGGGATATTTTGAGATCCAGTTCTCAAAAAAGCCACCATCATCAGAAGGGAGAAAGTCAGAAAGTCAAATACCAAAAAAAAAAAAATCTTAGGAAGAAGAAAGCTCAAGGACCTTGAACAGAAAATATTCATAACAGAAGGAAATATTGCCTCTGGATCTAGTAAATGAGTGTAAGCATCTATGAAAAATATTGCAAAACAAAGAAAAAGAGCCAATACTTGATGAGACAGAAGACTATATAGAATATGAGAAGAATATGAAACCAGAACATGCTGATCCTGAGTGGATCAAAAGAGAAATGAGAATGATGATAGCAAAGTTTATGGCCTACACAGCAAAAATAATGTGTAGAATAGAAAAACTAGAATCTGTGATGACAACCTTCACCAGAGAAACAAAAGAATAACAGATCAGGAATGTAAATACACAGAAGTGAAGAACAATCTAGTAGTGAAACAGAAATATATCCTTTCTAAACCATAATAAAAAAATGTCATTGTTTGAGGGTTCATAACCAAAAGATATACAATCCAATTGGAAAATTAAAGATGAGTGGGTCAAAGAACATATTGTAGAAACAATTAATAACTATGCAAAAGAAAATGATATGAAACAACATACCAAACTTTCTGCTGAAGCAGTCTTTAGAAGGAACAAAAATTCTGTGCTTACAAAAATACATAGACAAAATAGAAAGAGAAATTAATACACTGAATATGTACTTTTTTAAAATTTAAAGGCCAACAAATAAGTAGACCTAAAATAACTCCCAAAAAGATATTGAAAATCAGAGAATCTAGACAAATAGGAAATAAAAACTCCCATAGAAATAATAAACAGGAATTAAAGCTGGTTCTTTGAAAATATTAATAAAATTAACAGACCTTCAGCTAAACAGATTAAAAAGAAAATCAAATAAATTGCAAATGAACAAAATGAAACCATAACAAAACTATAAGAAAATAAAGGATAATCAGTAAGTTCTTAATAAATGCTTGTTGATTGTTTAAATCAAGAGACTATAAGCAAGGAGAACAATTAGATTATGCTATTTTAGCCTGAACTTAGACAAAAATGGGGAGAAAGGGACAAGTGGGCAGTTAGAGAAATAGAACTAGAATCAAGGAAAATGATTCTTTTTTTTCTTTATTTTTTTATAACTTTTTATTGACAGAGCCCATGCCTGGGTAATTTTTTTTTACAACATTATCCCTTGCACTCACTTCTGTTCCGACTTTTCCCCTGCCTCCGTTCACCCCCTCCCCCAGATGGCAAGCAGTCCTATACATGTTAAATATGTCACAGTATATCCTAAATACAATATATGTGTGCAGAACGTAACAGTTTTCTCATTTCACAGGGAGAATTGGATTTAGAAGGTAAAAATAACCTGGGAAGAAAAACAAAAATGCAAACAGTTTACATTCATTTCCCAGTGTTCTTTCTTTGGGTGTAGCTGCTTCTGTCCATCCTTGATCAATTGAAACTGAGTTAGATTTCTTTGTCAAAGAAATTCACTTCCATCAGAATACATCCTCAAACAGTATTGTTGTTGAGGTATATAATGATCTCCTGGTTCTGCTCATTTCACTTAGCATCAGTTCATGTAAGTCTCGCCAGTCCTCTCTGTATTCATCCTGCTGGTCATTCCTTATAGAACAATAATATTCCATAACGTTCATATACCACAATTTATCCAACCATTCTCCAACTGATGGGCATCCATTCATTTTCCAGCTTCTAGCCACTACAAACAGGGCTGCCACAAACATTTTGGCACATACAGGTCCCTTTCTCTTCTTTAGTATCTCTTTGGGGTATAAGCCCAGTAGCAACACTGCTGGATCAAAAGGTATGCACAGTTTGATAACTTTCTTATCATAGTTCCAAATCACTCTCCAGAATGACTGGATGTGTTCACAATTCCACCAACAATGTATCAGTGTCCATGTTTTCCCACATCCCCTCCAACATTCCACATTATCTTTCCCTGTCATTCTAGCCAATCTGACAGGTGTGTAGTAGTATCTCAGAGTCTTAATTTGCATTTCTCTGATTAATAATGACTTAGAGCATATTTTCATATGTCCATAAATAGTTTCAATTTCTTCATCTGAGAATTGTCTGTTCATATCCTTTGACCATTTATCAATTGGAGAATGGCTTGATTTCTTACAAATTAGAGTCAATTCTCTATATATTTTGGAAATGAGGCCTTTATCAGAAACTTTGACTGTAAAAATGTTTTCCCAGTTTATTATTAAGGGAAATGATTCTTAATGCACCTAGGAGTCAATTATGGGGAAATTATTGGACCTATAGAAGTAGATAAAATCAATAAGGGAGCAGTTGTCAAAGAGATAATTTTTAGAAAGTTATTGTGAAAGTCAAATGAGGTATTTGAACCACAGTGCCTGGTACATAGTAAGCACTTAATAAATGCCTGTTTCTCTCCTTTCCAGGAAACTTATGATCCCTAAATTATTTTTATGTTCCCAGTCTTTGAAGTCAGAAAGACGTGTTCTAGTTCAAGATTTGTCTTATTCAAATGTTCTCTTTCTTTTTTTTTAATTCCAAACTTAAATATTCCTTTCCATTCCACCCCCATCAAGAACATTTCCATACACACAGCAGGATGCAAAAAATAGATTCTATATGAAGCTAGGAATCTCTACTTCATACTGCCAAAGAAAAATATATTAATATTATACTTTGCATTGTAGGCATGTCTGCCACAAATATTTAATTTAATACTATTCTAGATTCAAACTTATCTAGCCTAGAGATGTCTAAACTGCCTTCCAATATGACTCTCTATCCCTAGACAATGTGAAGAAACTGTTATAAGAATCTTGAACAAGATCACAATATATTGAAATATCACTTAGGGTTGAATTCCAAAACAAGTCACTACTCAGTTCTTTCCAGGACCAAGTGAGCCAAATCAATTTAACTTCTTACCTAAGGGTGAGAGGATGACTTCTAGTCAATCTCAGATCCTGAATCTTGGTGAGGAGGATACCAGGAATTCTGGGAAGAAATGGGAGATTCTGTAGGGAATACGTATTAGAGATAGGAAGCTTGACTTGTCTTTACCCTTTTATTTTCTTTATTGTCTGTAACCTAAGGAAGGCATGTAAAATCAATAATATAGCCTCTTTATAAATTTAATCACTCAAGTATTAAAAAAGAGTTTCCATCTTGAGACCAAAATCTAAATTTTAAATGTAAAAGAAAAAATTGTTTTTGGGTGACAAAGGGCTCCAATCTCTTTTTTAAAAATAATTATAACTTTTTATTGACAGTACATATGCATGAGTAATTTTTTACAACATTATCCCTTGTACTCACTTCTGTTCCAATTTTTCCCTTCCCTCCCTCTACCCCCTCCCCTAGATGGCAGGCAGTCTTATACATGCTAAATATGTTTTAGTATATCCTAGATACAATATATGTGTGCAGAACCGAACAGTTCTCTTGTTGCACAAAAAGAATTGAATTCAGAAGGTAAAAATAACCCGGGAAGAAAAACAAAAATGCAAACAGTTTACATTCATTTCCTAGTGTTCTTTCTTTGGGTGTAGCTGCTTCTGTCCATTCTTGATCAACTGAAACTGAATTAGCTCTCTTTATCGAAGAGATCCACTTCCATCAGACTACATCCTCAAACAGTATCATTGTCGAGGTATATAATGATCTCCTAGTTCTGCTCATTTCACTTAGCATCAGTTCATGTAAGTCTCGCCAATCCTCTCTGTATTCATCCTGCTGGTCATTTCTTACAGAACAATAATATTCCATAATGGTCATATACCACAATTTACTCAACCATTCTCCAATTGATGGCCATCCATTCATCTTCCAACTTCTAGCCACTACAAACAGGGCTGCCACAAACATTTTGGCACATACAGGTCCCTTTCCCTTCTTTAGTATATCTTTGGGGTATAAGCCCAATAGAAACATTGCTGGATCAAAGGGTATGCACAGTTTGATAATTTTTTGAGCATAGTTCCAAATTGCTCTCCAGAATGGCTGGATGTGTTCACAATTCCACCAACAATGTATCAGTGTCCCTGTTTTCCCACATCCCCTACAACATTCCGCATTATCTTTCCCTGTCATTCTAGCCAATCTGACAGGTGTGTAGTGGTATCTCAGAGTTGTCTTAATTTGTATTTCTCTGATTAATAATGATTTGGAGCATATTTTCATATGTCTATAAATAGTTTCAATTTCTTCATCTGAGAATTGTCTGTTCATATCCTTTGGCCATTTATCAATTGGAGAATGACTTGATTTCTTATAAATTAGAGTCAATTCACTATATATTTTGGAAATGAGGCTTTTATCAGAACCTTTGACTGTAAAAATGTTTTCCCAGTTTATTGTTTCCCTTCTAATCTTGTCTGCATTTGTTTTGTTTATATAAAAACTTTTCAATTTGATATAATCAAAATTTTCTATTTTGTGGTCAATAGTGATCTCTAGTTCTTCTTTGGTCATAAATTCCTTCCTCTTCCACAGGTCTGAGAGGTAAACTATCCTATGCTCTTCCAATTTATTTATAATCTCATTCCTTATGCCTAGGTCATGAACCCATTTTGACCTTATCTTGGTGTATGGTGTTAAATGTGGGTCAATGCCTAGTTTCTGCCATACTAATTTCCAATTTTACCAGCAGGAACAGATTTTTTTAGAAATTCAATATTAAAACATGATCAATCAGCCAAAAGTCAATCAGAGAGTAGAAAGGGATTACATGATTAATGAGCCAAAAGGCAATCAGATGGAAGAAAGAGATTACATGATCTATCAGCCAAGAAGCAATCAGAGGGGGAAAAGGGATTGCAATTAGGGAAAATAGAATTGTATGCAGTAGGGACTACTGAGATATCCCCTGGAGAGGTGAAATCTGTTCCTATCTGGCCTATGGATCCCTTGCCTTCAGGCAGAGTAGGCTTGACCATTTCACCTCCTGAGAGTGCTTACAAAACAGTGTTCATCCATATACTGATGTGGGAAACTGGAGAATGTGTAGCTAATATCCCAGTCACTAACACAGGTAGACAACGTGTGACATCAACCAGGTGAAGTAGTAGCATCAGGTTTACTGTTACATACACCTAATAGGCAACCTGATGATAGTTGCCCAGATTCTGACTCCAAGCAGCAGAGTCCAGAAATATTCTAGACTGCAGCTGTGACAGCTGACAGACCTGTGCTCACTATTTATATAAATGGAATAACATTAGAAGGATTGGTAGACATGGGTGCAGATTGTACAGTCATTAGAAGTGCCAACTGGCCCAGTCACTGGATAAAGATTAAGGCAGATACCTACATGTCTGGTGTAGGAGGAGTTAGTACTACCCCTATGAGATGGACATTTGAAAATGAAACAGGAATTTCTATTCCTTTTGTGGTTGAAAAAATCCCCATCAATCTGTGGGGAAGAGACATTTTACAGCAGATAGGATTATAATTAAGTACTTTCGCTTTTTAGGCAGGGCTGCTATTGAAGGCCTGCCTGTATTCTCATCTGTTCCTATTTAGTGGAAAACTGATACACCTGTGTGGGTAGAACAGTGGCCCTTAACAAGCGATAAAATTCAGGCCTTAGTAGATATAGTGCAAGAGCAATTTGACCAAGGACACTTACAACCTTCTCTAAGTCTTTGGAATTCCCCAGTATTTGTTGTAAAAAAGAAATCTGGAAAATGGAGGATGTTGACTGATTTAAGAAGAGTAAATGAACAAATGGAAACTATGGAAATTCTTCAGCCTGGACTTTCATCTCCTACTCAGTTGCCTGAAGAATGGCCTCTTTGGGTTATAGACATTACAGATTGTTTCTATTCTATCCCTCTAGATAAGGAGGATATGAAAAGATTTGCCTTTTCAGTGCCTAGCTGAGCCTTATAAAAGATATGAATGGACAGTTTTGCCACAGGGAATGAAAAATGTCCCTACTATGTGCCAAATGGATGTTGCTGCTGCTCTTATTCCAGTAAGAAAAGCATTTCCAAAAGTAATATTGTTACAGTATGTGGATGTGCACCTGAGGAACAAATGTTAGAATTGTCTACATGTCTACAAAAGGCCATAGAAACTTTAAGAAACTACAAATTGCATATAGCTACAGAAAAATTTCAAAGGCATGCTCCTTTTCAATATTTAGGATATGAAATATATCCTAAGGCACTTACAGTACAAAAGCTTTCTTTAAGAACAGAGAAGTTGGACACCTTAAATGATTTCTAGAAATTAATAGGAGATATCCAATGGATGCGTCCAATGTTAGGCTTAACTACCAATCAATTGCAACCTCTATATGACATTTTAAGGGGAGACACTGCTTTAAACTCACCATGCCAGCTTACAAAAGAAGCTCAAGAGGCTTTGAAAGAAGTTGAACTGGATTTATCCAATGTGGTTGAAAGAGTTACCCAAAAACCCTTGGAAATAGCAGTTTTTGCTACAAAAGAGGCACCCACAGCAGTCCTTCATCAAGGATACAGTGTGATAGAGTGGGTGAACCTCCCAGCACAACCAGAACAAAGCCTTATTCCTTACCCAGTGCTTGTGGCTAGAATTTTATTAAAGGCTATTAAGCAAGTAATACAATTATCTGGGATAAGACCTGACAAAATATACACATTTTATACTAATGCATAAATTAATGTATGCCTCAAACCCATCCCAGAGTGTCAAATTTTATTGGCCACGACTCCAAATTTTGCACATGAGTCTCCATTAAAGATAACCCGGCTATTACATAATTGGCAATGGATTTTTGAAGAAAAGGTTTCTAAGGTTCCTCTTAAAGGACCAACTATCTTTACAGATGCATCCAAACAAAATATTTGTGCTGTATACACTCATGATTTAACCATAAAGAGAGTTGTCAGAACTCCTTTTCATCTACTCAGCAGAAGGAATTATATGCAATCATGCTAGCTCTTACTTATTGCCCAGGAGATATAAATATAATATCTGATTCAGCCTATTCAGTAGATGTGGTACAAAGAATTGCCATAGCCCAAATAAAATTTGCAGCTTCTAATATATATCAGTTCTTTAAGGAACTTCAAGAGCAGGTGAGAAAGCATCCAAGTAAGATTTATATCTTGTATGTCCACTCACATAGTGGACTTCTCGGTCCTATTTTTGATGGAAATTCAAAGTCAGATAGCCTTCTTACTATGTTGGCCAATACGCCTTTATTTTAGGAAGCCCAGGAATCTCATTCTAAATACCATCAGGCTGCTCGAGCTTTGCATTTACAATTTGGGATAACAAGAGAGGAAGCTAGGAGCATACTAAAAGCCTGTACCCTTTCCACACTCCTATGCTCCCTACAGGGAAGAACCCTTGTGGTTTGAGACCCAATGAAATTTGGCAAATGGATATGACCCATTATAAATCTTTTGGTCATCTGTCTTTTATCCATGTTGTGGTAGACACTTTTTCAGGATTCACTTTTGCCATACCAGCAGCAAAAGAGACAGCCTGAGTGGTCACTGAATTCCTTATACAAGCATTTGCAATTATGGGTGTGCCACAAGCAATAAAAACAGATAATGGACCTGCATATACTTCTAAATATTTTGCATACTTGCACAGTATAAGATTTTACACACCACTGGCATACCTTTTAATCCTCAAGGTCAGGCAATAGTAGAAAGGAGAAACAGAGACATTAAGAGACTCCTCCAAAAACAAAAGAAAGGGGGAGCCATGGGTAACCCTAGAGAACTTCTAAATTTAGTTATCTATACCATTAATTTTTTAATTTTCAATAAAGATGCACTGGCTCCAGCAGACAGGTTTTAAAAAAAAAAAAATTTAAAATAACTTTTTATTGACAGAACCTGTGCCAGGGTAATTTTTTACAGCATTATCCCTTGCACTCACTTCTGTTCTAATTTTTCCCCTCCCTCCCTCCACCCCCTCCCCCAGATGGCAAGCAGTCCTTTACATGTTAAATAGGTATCCTAGATACAATATATCCTAGATACAATATATGTGTGCAGAACCGAACAGTTCTCTTGTTGCACAGGGAGAATTGGATTCAGAAGATATAAATAACCCAGGAAGAAAAACAAAAATCCAAGCAGTTTATATTCATTTCCCAGTGTTCTTTCTTTGAGTGTAGCTGCTTCTGTCCATCCTTGATCAATTGAAACTGAATTAGCTCTCTTTATCGAAGAGATTCACTTCCATCAGACTATATCCTCAAACAGTATCGTTGTTGAGGTATATAATGATCTCCTGGTTCCAGCAGACAGGTTTTATAACCCACCAGAAGGGCAATGTCCAGTGCAAGCAGCTCCACTATCTTTAGATAATCACCAGGTGTGGAGAAACCCAGAAAGTGGAGAATGGAAGGGACCAGATATGTTAACTGCCTGGGAGAGAGGGTTTGCTTGTATCTCCACAGATGGAGAAGGAATCAGATGGGTGTCAATGAGCCATATTCGCCTTGTCCATCAGAGAGAGACAGAAAAAGAGAAAAGTCTGAAAACAAAGGAGAAGACCTAAGAACAAAACCAGCAGGAATCACTGTATTCCTTGAGATGAAAAATTGTTGATGAGACTATTGCAGGACTTCAAAGCTTGCAGGAATTATTGGATTCCTGGCACATGAACTAATGGACAATAGATTCCTTTTGGACTATTTCTAGGACTCATGGACATGTATAAATTCTCGTGTTGATTCATGTTGTTTGTTACATCATTACTAGCCTATGTTATATTGTTATGTGTTTATGTAATTTATGTAATTATGTGTAATACCTCCCATATTGATGGATTTATGTATACCTGTTTCAAATGAGCCCCTTCAGAAACCCGCTAATCTGATTTGATTTCCCATTTCCTTTGGTGTTTTCATCTCCCTTCTTGAGACGTCAGAGAGGGTGTGACCACCTCCTCTTTTTATGGTGTTTGCACTCCTTTTTTGAGCAGTCATGGATGGGTTCTTTTGGGGGGGGGTTCTCACCTCCTTGAGAAATCAGGGAGGTCATGACCACCTCTAAAATCAAAAAGATTTATGTTCTAAATCGAAAGAAAGCGGGAGAGGTTAGGATTCTTACAAGGTGCTAAGTCAGTTATCTAATTTAGCATGGTACTTAACAGTTCTCTAGTTCACTAATGTACTTAGTACTTATTAGAGTCCTACAAGATTCACACCTTTAAGAGAGCATATAGAAGCTAGGAGCCTCAACCAGGATTCAGTCCGGGACATTCAGAAGTCATTCCTTCTTCTACCTTTGTGCTGGCTGGAGACATTCGAAGGGAGCTAGAGGCAGAAGCTGGAAGAGGCAAAGGACTAGCAGGAAGAGCTCTTGGAACCAAGGAGAGAGATAGGCTTCTAAGAAAGCTAACCAGGCCCCAGGAAGGAGACAAGTCTTTGAAGGAGACAATAAAGGATTTGGACTTAAACTCCTAGCTGCATTTAGGGTGATCACTCTGAACTGAAACGAAGGCTGCTCCCAGAAGTCCACAAGAAATCTGCTCCCAGAGAACATTACATTTTAGAGAAGAATATTACAACTTACCCCTACAGGATTGTTATAAAGATTCAATGATATAATACTTGTAAATCACTTAAAGTCACAGTGCCTAGCACATTTATATAGTAAATGTTTTTTTCTGTTCTTCCTTTCCCCTAAGATTGGCCTTAGTTTTTGTTCTTCCTACTTTCTTTAAGCAAGAAATCTGGAAAGATTTAGGCTGAAGAAAATATTTTCAGTTGAACTAGAAAAAGGTTTTAAATATACTTCCTCAACATTGTTTTTTAAAGAAGGGCATACAGATAGAAATAATGTGCATATGTAAACACATACATATATACACAAAATTCTACATGTTACTTTCAAAACTGTTTTACTTATCTATGTTCCCTTCTAAATTTCTTTCTGTTCTCTTCTGTGTGTTAAAAAAATGTTACAATAGGCTTTTTTTCTGGCATTAGCCTTTCTTTTTACCTTTCAAGAGAAAAAAATTAACTCTAGGCAAATAAATATCATCAATCAAAGAAAATGCCCTCAGTGGTCAGGTCCAAATAGCATATGTCTCTGAACCTCATCACCTTTCTGTCAGAAGGTGGGGATCATGTTTCATCATAGGTCCTCTGAAGAAACATCTGGCCAATGCTCTGAGCAGAGTGCCTATATCATTCCAAGCTGTTTTTCTTTATAATGCTACTGCTTTTATATAAATTATTCTACTGCTCCTGCTCAATTTACTCTGCAATTTCAGGATTCTCTGAATTATCTCTTGCTATTTCTGTCACAATAATACCTCATTACATTTGCATACTACAATATTATCCAGCTTCTTCCCAATTATGTAAGAGGTAATCTAAGGAACCCTTTTAGATTCTAGTTATTTCCTTTTCTTTTTATCATTTTTTAAAAATATGAGACAATTGGGATTAAGTGACTTGACCAGGATCACACAACTAGTAAGTGTTTAGTATCTGAACCCAGATTTAAATTCAGATCCTCCTGACTTAGGGTCCAATACTCTATTCATTGTAGCATTTAGCTGCTCCCCTTTCTACCCATTGGAACCCTCATTTCAGAGTCAAGAAGTTTGTTTTGCTTGTGACTGTTTCCTGCTTAGATGTATCTTTTCTCTCAATCTATCTCTATCTCTATTTGTTTCCCTATTGAGTTAGAATTGTGTATTCAACTTCTTATCTTTTTCAGGTAAACTGAGGTTCATCTGATGCCCTCTTTCCCATTCTTTCCCCCACATTTGTATTCTGTTCTCATACACTCCAGTTATGAGAAGTAGTAAGTTCTACTCCTTTCTTTGTATGCTAGTGTATTTCTCCTTATGCTTCCCTTCTTTCAACCATCCAAATAGAATCAATTCCCATATCCCACCCTCAGGACTTCTGTTTTCATTATTTAATGCCTTCAATGCCCCTAGAAGACACTAAAGTGATACTTTTTATATCTTTATTACAATGGTTATCCCATAGCTCCTTCCAATAGCTCACATACATTTATCTTTATTGATTTCTCTGGATTTTGCACTTGTATTTCAAAATTGCTACTCAGCTCTTGTCTTTTCATCAGGAATATTTGAAAAGATTCTATTTCATTAAAGGTCCATTTCTCCCCACAAGAATATACACAGATTGTGTCAAATTTATAAGAATACAAGTCATTCCCCAATTGATAAATGATCAAAATATATGAACAGAAAATTTTTCAGATGATGAAATCAAAGCCATTTATAGTCATATGAAAAATGCTCCAAATTACCATTGATTGGAGAAATGCAAATTAAAACAACTCTGAGGTATCACCTCACATCTCTTAGATTGACTAAGATGACAGGAATATTGATAAATGTTGGAGGGGATATAGGAAACTGGGACACTAATGCATTGTTGGTAGAGTTGTGAAATGATCTAACCATTCTGGAGGGCAATTTAGAATTATGCCCAAAGGGCTATAAAACTATGCCTTTTGATTTAGTCTGTATCCCAAAGAAATCTTAAAAGAGGGAAAATGACCTACATGTGCAAAAATGTTTGTAGCAGCTCTTTTTGTGGTAGCAAAATAAAAAAAAATTGGAAAATGAGTAGTTTCCCATCAACTGGGGACTAGCTGAATAAGTTTTGTTATATGGTGGTAATAGAATATCATTGCTGTATAAAAAATGATGGACAGGCTAATTTTAGAAAGATATGAAAAGATTTGCATGAACTGATGCTGAGCTAAACAATCAGAACCAGGAATGCATTGTATACAACAACAGTAGGATTTTGTGATGATCAACTAAGAGAGACTTGATTTTTCTCAGTGCTTCAGTGATCTAAGGCAATCCCAATCAAGTTTGGATGGAAAACACCATTCCTATCCAGAGAAAGAACTATGATTACTGAATGTAAATCAACACATGTTATGTACATTTTTTTCTTTTTCTTCTGTTTTTTTTTTCTTTTGTGGTTTTTCTTTTCATTCTGATTTTTCTCTCTCAACACACAATTCATAAGAAAAATGTAAAAAAAAAAAAGAATGTGTATGTATAACCAAAAAAAGTTATTTTACATATAACTGGGGAAAAGAATATACACAGATCTATAGGGTAAGGTTTTTTAAATAGTAAGCCTTCATAATTTGATTTTTGGAATCTTGTATTCTAAGATCTCCTCTCATTTTCAGTAGAAGCCCCAGGTCTTAAATGATCTTGACATTAGATCTTAGTACTTGAATAACTCTTTCTAAATAGAGCATTTTTCCCTGAATGAGCTCTGGATTATGTATGACATTCTTGGAACTTTTCCTTTTGGTGTTCATTTCTGGAAGTAATCATTACAATCTATATTTTGCCCTCTGCTTTGAACAGAATTGTCCAGTTGCAACTTATGATTTCTTGAAATAGATTCCAAACATTTTTTTAAAAATCATGGTTTTCAGGGAAATTAATTATTCTCACATAATCTCTCTAAAATCCATTTACTGGAGCAGTTTTTAAAAAATATATCATATCTCACATTTTCTTCTTTTTTTTAGTTCTTTGATTTTGTGCTAATATTTCTTGCTATCTCATAGAGTATTGATTTTTGCATAGTCTATTCGGGTTTTATAGGACTCCTCTTCTTGGAGAGGGTTTACCAATTTCTCTTCTAAACTATTTATTTTACTTCCAGTTATTTCTTCAGGTGCTTCCATTTCATTTTTCCCCTCTTGCTTCATTTTACCTCAATATTTCTGTAGTTCTTGTGGGAAAATCTTTTTTTTCTTTGAGGTCTCTGCTTATAGGCACTAAGAAGTTAAATTTGAAAGAAATATTTTATACTGGTTGCAGTTTTTTTTTTTTAAATTCTCTTATTTCTCCTGTTTTAGTTTCTGAACTGGGACTGTGTCAGGACCTGATTCCTCTCATGCTTTGCTTTCCCAATGCATTGCATTCCATTGATATTTGAGCTGACTTTTATTGCCTAGCATTCATCCTCCATGGATGTGTGATGTTTGGACCCCTGGATATTCAAGGCCCTCTATATCTCAGCTTATAGCATTAATCACTTCAGAGTCCCACTGCTTGGAACAGTCTTGGTCTGTATGCTGTTATACTATACTGGTCAACATCTCTGGTTGCCATTCTCAAGGACTTTCTTAAAACCTTGTAGACTCAGCAGGTCTTTGACCATTGCTAGTCTCCCTGGGAGGCTATCTTGCAGCAGTACTGTCTTTTCTGGATGGGATCTAGCTGACTTTTTTTTTTTTTTTTATAATTCTGGCATGGAAGAAGTCCCTTACTGCTATTTCTCATAGGATTTCTTGATGATTATCAAGTCTGAAACAAATGTCAGAATTTTGCTGGAGTAGATATGTAAGAGCTGGGAGGCTTGACTCCTACTGATGTAGCCATTTTGGCAAAAAGTCCTTCTTTTAAGGTTGTTGGATAGTATGCAATCTCCTTGAGAGAAGGAATGATTTTATGTTTGTCTTTGTATTCCTAGTATCTAGAATTGTGCCTGTCTTATAGTAGGCACCTCACAAATATTTACTTATCTTCTCCCTTTATTACTCATGTTCTCATTCTGAAAAAAAACTCTAATATTATATATATATATTATTTCTCTCGGCAGAATTATAAGTTCCTTGAAGGCAGGGAATGTTTTATTTTTGTCTTTCTATTTCCAGTGCCTTATTCAATGCCTAAACATGACAGGTATATCAATAAAGATAAATATTCAATTAAGAGAAACTTAAAGAATCAGAAAAAAAGGAGAAAGAGCTGAATTAATTTTGGAATAAATCCCATGATTTTCTATATGTGAATCAATATCTTTTATTGGAGGGATGACAGAGGAAAGAGTTGAGCAAATGGGGGTGGGAAATAGGAGCTGGAGATATACTTCTGCACAGTGCCTAGTGGAGCAGAGAATTGATAGTTATATCTTTAGTCTTTCAATAAGAATTGGGGCTGTGGAATAATAAAGTAAAAGCAAGGGAGGAGAAGGACAAGCAAAAGGTATAACAAGGTTGGGGAAACTTGCTTCTTCAGGAGAAAAGAAAGGTGCCACTAATGAATAATCCCATGGTGACTACTACACTACTTCCATTTGACCAAGCTTTTTTCATGAACTATTAGTTTTAAGAATGAATCAAAGGGGAAAAAAAGGACTGTGCAAGATCTATCAATGGAACAACACAAAAATAAGAGAGGATAGCATTTGAATATAGCACTCTAGAAATTCTACTATCATGAATAATGCTTAGAGAATAAATAAAGTGTAAGGTGTATTCATGAACTGGAGAAGAGAATTCAGAATAAATTAGAAGGGAAGGGAAAAAAGAAGGGGAGAAAAGGAAAACTTCTTTAAAGGGATACCACAAATGAGTGCTAGTTAAATTGAGAGATTGGTGAAAAGAGAATTAGAATTAGGAAAGAAGTCAAAGTTTTGAATCACAAGCTTAGGTGAATGGTGAAACCAAAGAAGAAGTGAAGTAAATAAAAAAGTATATAAAAAAATTATGAAAAATGAACAATTTAAATTCAACTATAATAGGGATTTGAGAACTGGGTAGCATCCAGGACCATCTGTGATTAAACATTGTAGTCTGTAATTAACTCAGGATAAATAGGTAAATAGGAGTGGGTAAGGGTAATGGAAATAAAGTATCAATTAATATAAGTAAAATTAATCTTAGTGACAGAGTATTGATTTAATGCTATTAAATTAATAGAAAAAGAAATAAATGGAAGTAAACTGCTAATTAATGCTAAATCTCCATTTAATCTTAAATGTGAATGGTTCGAGTGGAAAGAGTGGGAGAATGTTATTCATTTTCCCAAAAATGGGTTTTACAAAAGCAAGATAAAGTCATGCTGTTAAAAAAAAAATCAGTGTTAAGAGAGATAAAGGAGGAAACTACATTATTATTAAAAGAGCTATAGTCAATATAATGACATCACTACTAAATGTATGAGTACCAAATGTCACAGTCTCTAAATTCATAAAGGTAAAGTTAACTAACTTGCAAAAAGACAATATTATACTATTATACTAAATAATAATAAGAGACTATTTTTGAGAATATATCATACAGAAAAATCAAAAGGAAAATACAGAACTGAAAAAAATTGGATTAATTAAATTTGGAAAAATTTATATTATCTTCTGAATGGGAACATTAAAGAATATGCATATTGTTCAGCACAATGCAAGTACAAAATAGACTGTGAGGGCACAGAGAATTAATATAAATAAAAGGAGAAAATTAGAAATGCCAAATATAAACCTTATAGCCATAATGCAGTAAAATTATAATTAGTACAAGGAACATAAGCAAAAGATACAAATTTAAATGGAGACTTAGTAATGGCTCCCAAATAAGGTCAAAGAAGAAAAAACCATAGGATCCTAGAAACAGCAAAATTATTAGACAACAAAATTTCTAGAAAGTAATTAAAGCAGTCCACAGAGGAAGAAAATTATGCCTCTGAAAAATATGCATTAACAAAATAGAAAATGACACAATTAACTGAACTTACAATTAGAATCTAAAAAAATGAGCAAATGTGCAAAAATCAAAGCAAACACAAAAAGAAAATTTTATTGATTATCAGAATAATCAATAAAGCTAAAAGCTTGTTTTTTAAATAGACTGACAAAATCAAAATCTTCACTTAAGCTAATAAAAAAGAGAAAGGGGAACTCAAATTACCAAAAAAAAAAATGGCAAAGTAAAATCAGAGAAGAAATTAAAAGGTGAAACATGAGAATCTTCTACACAGAATCACATGTTAACAAAATAGAGATTTTAAAGGTAATGGATGATTAATTATGTAAGAGTATGAGCTTTTATTCTTCCCCAATGTGGCTAATGTAGTCACAGGATCTAATTGCAAATTATGAGATTTTAATATATTAATAAGATTTTTAAATCAAGTAATTTCTTTGTTAGATATTAAAAATGCTGATTCAGAAAGAAGCGATATTTTGGATAGATAATTATGAACCATACCTCTAGGTAATTTTTAAAAGGTTTAATTTAACAGTTGGAAACTACAGAGGCAGAATTCAGCAATCAGAGAATAATTCACTCCTAACTTCACCTGTTATGGAAGGAGGAAGAGATTTTCTCTCATTCTCCTCTTCCCTGACACTGTCAATGACATCTAGGGGTGAAATTGAGCATCTAAAAGGTGATCAACTTATTCTCCTTTACCACACAACTAATGTTGGCAATTCTACTTGCACAGCATCTTATGAATTTGTTCCCTTCCCTTCAAAGGAAACTCCTATGGCCATGACCATGTAACTCAAGCTTTTGGAACCTCTCTTTGGGATGGACAACAATGGCTCATGTGATCTCTGTGACTCCAGTCTTTCCATCTCTCCAAACCATCCTCCACAGGCTGGATCTATGGATAATCTTTTAAGTACAGCTACAATCACACTTATTTGTTTGGTATTCAAAGTTCTTCAAAATCTGTCTCCTGTGTACTTTTCAGGGCTTATGTATGTCACCTGATTTCTCCTCTCACTCTCTCTGTATGTGTGTATGTGTATGTGTATGTGTACATTCCAGCCAAAGTAGCTAATTGGTTGCCCCATATTCATAAATGTTCTGTCTCTCCTATCTCCATGCTATTGCACAAGCTGAACTCCTTTCCAGGAATTCCCTTCTTCTCTGCCTCTTCTTATCAAGAGTTCTCTTCAAGGTTTAGGTCAGGTGGCATTTCCTCATTAGACATATTCTAATTCTCCCCCACATTTTAGGGCTCCCGCTAAACTTTCTTTGTGCATATATGTGTGCATTTGTGTATCTATCTATCTAGAGAAAGAGAGAGAGAGAGAGAGAGAGAGAGAGAGAGAGAGAGAGAGGAATCCACATATGGTTTGGGCTATTGTGTGGGATTCAAAGGGAGCTAAAATGAATATCTCTAGTTTCAACCACTCTCTCTTTCTCTCTCTCTCTCTCTCTCTCTCTCTCTCTCTCTCTGTCTTTCTCTCTCTCTCTCTCTCTCTCTCTCTCTCTTTCTCTCTCTCTCTCTCTGTATGTGTATATGTATGTCTCTTTCTGTCTGTGTCTATCTGTCTGTCTCTATATATACATACACACTATATATATGTATGTATTATGTGTATGTATCTGTGTCAATGTATCCACATGGATATATTTATATTGGATTTCCATCTATCTATGCCATAGTGCCCAGAGTGCCAGGCCTAGAGTAGGGAAGATTAATTTTCCTGAGTTCAAATCTAAGCCTCAGACTCTTACCATCCGTTTGATCCTGGGCAAGTCACTTTACCCTGTTTACCTCAGTTTCCTCATCCATAAAGTGACCTGGAAAGGAAAATAGCAAACTGTTACAGTATCCTTGCCAAGAAAATCCCAAATGGTCCCCTAAACCAAATGGGATCATGAAGAGTCAGACACGACTGAAAAATTATACAACAAATCTTGTTATTGAGAATAGCATCTTTTTTCCTTCAGTTGTATAGCTGGATTTCATCCCTTCCCTTCTAGGTGACTAGATTCTTTAGAATTGAATCCAGTTTGGTCTGAAAACATAGGTCCAGAGCAGATGGATTCCTTAGTAACATCATAACTAGCTACTTTGCATCTATGAAATTGCTTTTTTTAATGCTTTTGGTTTTTATTCATATTATGCAATAAAAGGGAAGCTTCTTTTTTTTTAATTTAAATTTTATTTTATTTAATAATAACTTTGTATTGACAGAATCCATGCCAGGGTAATTTTTTACAACATTATCCCTTGCACTCGCTTAT
The DNA here is from genome assembly GCF_016432865.1 of Antechinus flavipes. Classification (NCBI taxonomy): domain Eukaryota; kingdom Metazoa; phylum Chordata; class Mammalia; order Dasyuromorphia; family Dasyuridae; genus Antechinus; species Antechinus flavipes. The sequence continues at coordinate 680,047,921 of NC_067398.1, read as the reverse complement.
GTTTCGTTTTTTCCCCTCCCAAGATGGCAAGCAGTCCTATATATGTTAAGTATGTTGCAGTATATCCTAGATATAATACATATTTGCAGAACCAAACAGTTCTCCTGTTGCACAGGGAGAATTGGATTCAGAAGGTAAAAATAACTCGGGAAGAAAATAAAAAATGCAAATAGTTCACATTCGTTTCCCAGTGTTCCTTCTCTGAGTGTAGCTGTCTCTGTCCATCATTTATCCATTGAAACTCAGTTAGGTCTCTTTGTCATAGAAATCCACTTCCATCAGAATACATCCTCATACAATATCGTTGTCGAAGTGTATAATGATCTCCTGGTTCTGCTCATCTCACTTAGCATCAGTCCATGTAGGTCTCTCCAAGCCTCTCTGTATTCATCCTGCTGGTCATTCCTTACAGAGCAATAATATTCCATAACATTCATATACCACAATTTACCCAGCCATTCTCCAATTGATGGACATCCATTCATTTTCCAGTTTCTAGCCACTACAAACAGGGCTGCTACAAACATTTTGGCATATACAGGTCCCTTTCCCTTCTTTAGCACCTCTTTGGGATATAAGTCCAATAGAAACACTGCTGGATCAAAGGGTATGCACAGTTTGATAACTTTTGGGGCATAATTCCAGATTGCTCTCCAGAATGGTTGGATTCGTTCACAACTCCACCAACAATGCATCAGTGTCCCCGTTTTCCCGCATCCCCTCCAACATTCATCATTATTTTTTCCTGTCATCTTAGCCAATCTGACAGGTGTGTAGTGATATCTCAGAGTTGTCTTAATTTGCATTTCTCTGATCAATAGTGATTTGGAACACTCTTTCACGTGCGTGGTAATAGTTTCAATTTCATCCTCTGAAAATTGTCTGTTCATATCCTTTGACCATTTATCAATTGGAGAATGGCTTGATTTTTTATAAATTTGAGTCAGTTCTCTATATATTTTGGAAATGAGGCCTTTATCAGAACCTTTAATTGTAAAGATGTTTTCCCAGTTTGTTGCTTCCCTACTAATCTTGTTTGCATTTGTTCTGTTTGTACAAAGGCTTTTTAATTTGATATAATCAAAATTTTCAATTCTGTGATCAGTAATGGTCTCTAGTTCATCTTTGGTCACAAATTTCTTTCTCCTCCACAAGTCTGAGAGATAAACTATCCTATGTTCCTCTAATTTATTTATAATCTCATTCTTTATGCCTAGGTCATGGACCCATTTTGATCTTATCTTGGTATATGGTGTTAAGTGTGGGTCCTTGCCTAATTTCTGCCATACTAATTTCCAGTTTTTATCAAATAATGAAATCTTATCCCAAAAGTTAGAATCTTTGGGTTTGTCAAACACTAGATTGCTATAGTTGACTACTCTGTCTTGTGAACCTAACCTTTTCCACTGATCAACTAATCTATTTCTTAGCTAATACCAAATGGTTTTGGTGACTGCTGCTTTATAATATAATTTTAGATCAGGTACAGCTAGACCACCTTCATTTGATTTTTTTCATTAATTCCCTTGAGATTCTCGACTTTTTATTGTTCCATATGAATTTTGTTGTTATTTTTTCTAAATCATTAAAATATTTTTTTGGAAGTCTGATTGGTATAGCACTAAATAAATAGATTAGTTTAGGAAGTATTGTCATCTTTATTATATTTGCTCGGCCTATCCAAGAGCACTTAATATTTTTCCAATTATTTAAGTCTGATTTTATTTGTGTGGAAACTTTTTTGTAATTTTGCTCATATAATTCCTGACTTTCCTTTGGTAGGTAGATTCCCAAATATTTTATGCTATCAACAGTTATTTTGAATGGAATTTCTCTTTGTATCTCTTGCTCCTGGATTTTGTTGGTGGTGTATAAAAATGCTGAGGATTTGTGGGGATTTATTTTGTATCCTGCTACTTTGCTAAAATTATGAATTATTTCTAATAGCTTTTTAGTAGAATCTCTGGGGTTCTCTAGGTATACCATCATATCATCTGCAAAGAGTGATAGTTTGGTTTCCTCATTGCCTACTCTAATTCCTTTAATCTCTTTCTCGACTCTTATTGCAGAGGCTAGTGTTTCTAATACAATATTGAATAATAATGGTGATAGTGGGCAACCTTGCTTCATTCCAGATCTTACTGGGAAAGGTTCCAGTTTTTCCCCATTGCATATGATGCTTACTGAAGGTTTTAAATATATGCTCCTGACTATTTTAAGGAACAGTCCTTTTATTCTATGCTCTCAAGTGTTTTTATTAGGAATGGCTGTTAGATTTTATCAAATGCTTTTTCTGCATCTATTGAGATGATCATATGGTTTTTGTTTGGTTGGTTATTGATATAGTCAATTATGTTAATAGTTTTCCTAATATTGAACCAGCCCTGCATTCCTGGTATAAATCCTACTTGGTCATAGTGTATTATCCTGGGTATAATTTTCTGTAGTCTTTTTGCTAATATTTTATTTAAGATTTTAGCATCAATATTCATTAGGGAGATTGGTCTATAATTTTCTTTCTCTGTTTTCAGCCTACCTGGTTTAGGTATCAGTACCATGTCTGTGTCATAAAAGGAGTTTGGTAGGACTCCTTCAATCCCTACTTTTTCAAATAGTTTATTTAGCATTGGAGTTAATTGATCTTTAAATGTTGATAGAATTCAGATGTAAATCCATCTGGTCCTGGGGATTTTTTCTTATGGAGTTGATTGATAGTTTGTTCTATTTCTTTTTCTGAGATGGGAGTGTTTAGGATATTTACTTCCTCCTCTGTTAGTTTAGGCAAGCTATATTTTTGGAGGTATTCTTCTATTTCATTTAAGTTGTCGAATTTATTGGCGTAAAGTTGGACAAAGTAGCTCTTAATTATCACTCTAATTTCCTCTTCGTTAGTGGCGAGTTCTCCCTTTTCATTTTTAAGACTAACAATTTGATTTTCCTCTTTCCTTTTTTTAAATAGATTTACTAAGGGTTTGTCTATTTTGTTGGTTTTTTCATAGAACCAACTCTTAGTTTTATTAATTAATTCAATAGTTTTTTTACTTTCAATTTTATTGATCTCTCCTTTTATTTTTAGAATTTCAAGTTTAGTGTTTGACTGGGGGTTTTTAATTTGTTCCTTTTCTAGCATTTTTAGTTGCAAGCCCAATTCATTGACCTTCTCTTTCTCTATTTTATACAAATAGGCCTCTAGAGATATGAGATTTCCCCTTATTACCGCTTTGGCTGCATCCCATACATTTTGGTATGATGTTTCATTATTATCGTTTTCTTGGATGAAGTTATTAATTATGTCTATAATTTGCTGTTTCACCCAATCATTCTTTAGTATGAGATTATTTAGTTTCCAATTATTTTTTGGTCTACTTCCCCCTGGTTTTTTGTTGAATGTAATTTTCAATGCATCGTGGTCTGAAAAGGATGCATTCACTATTTCTGCCTTACTGCATTTGAGTTTGAGGTTTTTATGTCCTAATATATGGTCAATTTTTGTATAAGTTCCATGAACTGCTGAAAAGAAGGTGTATTCCTTTCTGTCCCCATTACATTTTCTCCAGAGATCTATGATATCTAATTTTTCTAGTATTCTATTTATCTCTTTGACTTCTTTCTTGTTTATTTTGTGGTTTGATTTATCTAATTCTGAGAGTGCAAGGTTGAGATCTCCCACTATTATAGTTTTGCTGTCTATTTCTTCTTGCAGCTCTCTTAATTTCTCTTTTAAGAATTTAGATGCTACACCACTTGGTACATATATGTTTAATATAGATACTGCTTCATTATTCATTCTACCCTTTAGCAAGATATAGTGCCCTTCCTTATCTCTTTTGATTAGATCAATTTTTGCTTTAGCTTGATCTGAGATCAGGATGGCTACCCCCGCTTTTTTGACTTCACCTGAAGCATAATAGATTTTGCTCCAACCTTTTACCTTTAACCTGCATGTATCTCCCCGCTTCAGGTGTGTTTCCTGTAAACAACATATTGTAGGATTCTGGCTTTTAATCCATTCTGCTAACCGCTTCCTCTTTGTGGAGGAGTTTACCCCGTTCACATTTATGGTTAAAATGACCAATTCTGTATTACTTGCCATCTTGTTAACCCCGGTTTGTACTTTTCTCCCTTCTTACCCTCTTACCCCCCCTTCCCAGTATTAAGCTTGTGAGCACCACTTGCTTCTCACAGCCCTCCCTTTTTTAGTATTCCCCCCCCTTAGAGTTCCTCCCCCTATCTTACCCCTTTCCCTCCCAGTTCCCGTATTCCCTTCCACTTAGCTTATTCCTTCCCTTTTCACTTTTCCCTTCTCACTTTTCAATGAGGTGGGAGAAGTTTCACCATAGATTGAATATGTCTAAATTTTTTCTCTTAAAGCCAATTCTGAACGCAGTAAAATACTCACTATATTCATCCCTCTCCATTCTTTCTCTCAGATATAATAGGTTTCCTATGCCTCTTCATGAAATGTAGTACCCCCACTTTCCCCTTTTTCAGGTACAATGTCCTTTCCACATCTAGTTTCTAGAACAAGGTATATCTGTATTCTTTATACATCTTTATAGCCGAAATATAGTTCAAAAGGGAAGCTTCTAAGGACCACCTACTTCCTTCCTACCTATGTAGATCCAAAAAATAGACCTGAGTTTTGACTGTTTCATTCATTCTTTTCCATTCCTGTTATAGGAATTGGAGTTTCCAGTCTAGCCTAGAAGCTTGTGTCATGGAGATTCAAGAGTCAAGGAATAAAGGCACATAATGAAAGCAATGACCTGAAGAGCAGAAATTTAGGTAAGTCAGCCCAGCTGGGGTTTGGATTGAACTTGGCAAATGCTATTAGAAACTGAGCTAAATTGTGAACCTAAACTCCTTTTTCTCTCCAAGACTGAGATAGTATAGGGGGAGAATTAGCCTTCTCAGGTGTTGAGGAAAACTTTTGTTCTTGAATACACATTGAAGTAAATAATCCAGAAGAAAAAAGCTAATTTGATATTAATTGGAGGTGCTAGTCACTGAGCCCCTGAAAAAGGAAGGTAGAATACTAATGGGGGCTTGTGTCAATGGCAGAGGAAATCAACTCCTTAATCCTTCTTGGACTACTGGGGAAGAGAGGGGGCACATAAAAAATAGGGGGTGGGGGTGGAGAGAGAACAAAAGCAGCCAAGTTCCAAGGACATAAATTATTTTAGTAGTGACTGAAGAGGCATCCTACATTTTACCTCAATTCTTCTCTTCCTCTCATGGCAGCTATCTTTTGACAGGTTTGTCCAAGGATTGAGTTCATCCTCCAGCCAAAGGCCATTTCCAATGATGACTAGAGTTAAGGATTGCTCTCTCTGTTTTTGGACAGCTCTGACCAATAGACCTGGAATCTCTAGATCTCTTTAATTAATAAGATGACTACTAAAATCCAACATATCCATCTTTGGATGGATTACTCATTCATTTGAAATCTGAAAAACAATTAGGATTAGATTTACCTTGATAGGGTATGGGCTCTGGTTGCCAACTTTTCATGGTAACCAAAGTAAAAGAATAAGGTGACCTTGACTCTGAGAAGTTCAATAATTATGTAATACCACCTTGAGGGTCAAAGGAAGAGAAGAGAAGAAGGGTAGAGGCACTGACTTTTTAATGGTCTCTTGAACCAATTAAAACAAAATTAATGACTGCTCACTAGTCATAAGGGGATACTCCATTGCCTTGATGTATCAAGACTCTCAGTGATGAATCAGACGTAGGCTTAGCAGAAGAGGAAAAGCACTTCTGTTGAGCCCCCAGTTACAAGTAGATTAGAGTAATGTTACAGAGGTCTTGAAACTCCAGGCTGAAGAGATAGGAAACTATTGAAGGTTTTGAGTAGGAGTAACATCATTGGATCTGTTCATTAGAAAGAGCATGTTTCTATGGTATTCTTCATTCCTTTATTCCATCAAGAAACAAATAAAAAAAAAACCAATGATAACTTTTAGAGCCCACATTTAACCCCACTACTCTGTGGATGAAAGGACAATCGGGCCAAAAAAGGAGACTAGCACATGGAACAATTATTAAAGAATACAGAATGATATATCATTAAATCTGAAATTATATAATCCTGCATTACATAGAATTCAAAATTAGTTGTGGCCTGAATTAGTCAGGACAGGCTTTTTGGAAGAAATGGATTTGATGGATGGATTGTATATGCTTAGGGAAGAAGGAGAAATATTCTAAACAGATCAAAGGCATCTGTAAAATGAGAGCAATAATCCTGACATTTCCTTCACAGACTCAGGCTCAGTATAATGATCAAATGAACTAATGTGAATATATCCTAGTATCTCAGATTTGAATTTCTGTGTCATGAATTCAAATGTCTGCTAGGCAGCCAGAAGTTCTGTAAATTAAATCGACACAGCAGACACCATTGGATTCTTTATAGGAGAAAAGATAGAAGATAGTTTTCATCTGCTCAGTTGGATACTTACCAGTTTAAGCATATGATTCAAATCATCTCTCCCCCTCTCCCATATCCCCTTCCCACTTGGCACCTGCCACTTTTTATTGGTGACTGCAGACATGGAACTACATAAAAGTGGTGCTATACCTGGATGATCTTATTGACTGTGGAAATACAACCCTCCCACCTCTCAGCAGAGCGAGGTATATGTTTGTAGACCTGGCCATTTTGTTCATTTATTTTGTTTGATGACCCTTATTTGTTTAATGGAGGATTCTATTGGGTTGGGGGAACGGGAGAGTCCCTGGCAAGTGATAAATGTAATGAAAAGAAAAGCATGTCAATTTGATGTTTAAAATTGAAAAAAATACCAAAGAGTATGAGGAAAAACTCATGAAAGTGTTGGATTAGATAGAAGAAGCTATCATTTGACAAGAGCCATCTGGGCAGAGATTCTGTCAAGGATGGATCACTAAGTGGGCACTAACTCAGGAAAAATAAAAGAACTGACTTGGGAGGAAGGGGGAAGGAAATAAGCGTTGCATTGTGCTAAGCATATATTTTGTGTGTGTGTGTGTGTGTGTGTGTGTGTGTGTGTGTGTGCGTGTATGTGCATGTGTGTATAATTTGATCTTCATAACAACTTTGGAAGGGAGGCGCTATTATTATCCCCATTTCACAGATGAGAGAACTTGCCAAGATCACAAGGCTAGTAAGTGTCTGAGAAAAGGTTCAAACTCAAGCCTTTTAGACTATTAGACTGATTCCTGTGAGCAAACTTTGAAAGACTTATCAACAACTATCTTGGACAGGAAATGGACTTAAGAAATGAACCCACCCTATGAATCCACCAAAGATATGTACCCATAGGAATTAGTAACAGGACTCTATGAAGAAAGAAAGACTTCCAGGAAATGCAATACCAGAAACTGAAAGTAGTCTTAGCTGAGACTTTCTTAACATGACTCAACTGCTTTCTCATACTGGAACTTCTCAAAGTACCTTCTCATTCCTTCACTATGCTGGTCCCCTTTCCAATTAGTGAGTTCCTTCCAGAAGACTCAATTTTGGCTATACTTTCAGGCCAGATTCCCCTTCTGGCTATCCTTACTTTCCATACTTCACCACCATGTTCTTCCTTGGGTACTTTTTTCTCTCCTACTCCTTTCTAGCTGATCTTCTACTATTAAAATATAAGCTCCTTTAGGGGAGGGACTCTTTCTTTTCCTTATTTGTATTCCTGTTCATTTAAATTCACAGTCCCCGGCACAAAATAGGTGGTTAGTTTATTGACTATTGCCCAATGTCAAGTTGGATGCTGCCTGCCGTGGATAATAATTCAGCTACAGGTACGGTGTACACTATTGGTCAGGGAAGATTAATGTGAATGCTGATGCTCTAGTACACCAAGAAGTAGGTGAATTAACCTGTCATAACCAAGGACCTGAGCCATAATCAAACTGAAATGGTACTGAGCATCAGAAATTCCCTCTCAACTGGAGTTAGGCTCCAGGTATTAATGAGTTATTCTGTTTTTTAGGCTTGGTTGCCTTTAGAACAATAACATTTCTGCTCTCAGTGTATATGACATAACATTTCTACTATTTCTTTGAATCTATACTCATTGCTTCAGTTGCCATTGAATGAATGGGCATCTATTGGATAAAAAAGCAGGTAAGTGATGCAGTGGGTAGAATGCCAGGCTCAGAGTCAGGAAGACTTATTTTCCTAAGTTCAAATAAGGGCTCAGAAACTTACTAACTGTGTGACCCTGGGCAAATCACTTTACCCTTTTTTGCCTCAATTTTCATCTGTAAAATGAGCAAGAGAAGAAAATGGCAAATCACTCTAGTATCTTTGCCAAGGAAAATTCAAATAGGGTCACAAAGAGTTGGACTCAACTGAAAAAATGACTGAACAATAACAGTAGGGACAAATGTGAGATCTGGTCTCTAAGAAGTGATCCTAGTTAAGCAAAACCTAAAGAACTGAAGGTCACTTCCAAAGAAGATATTTAACATTACTGTTAGGAGAATGGCAGTAATTGCTGCTGCACAGTAGACTTGTGTATAGAACTATAATCACTCATGGTACTAGGTTATTTGATTTTCCTCTCTTAAAAAAAATGGAAATCCATAAAAGATGAAGATGAAATAAAAGAAATAAAATCTTAGTGGAAATGGCTACATACTTATAAAAATATAAAGATTCATTAATGAAAGAAATAGATAATTTAAATAAACCAATTTTAGAAAAATAAATTGAGCACGCTATAAATTAGGTAGGCCATAAATTAACTCTCAAAGGTGGAAAAAACCCAGGAACAGATGGATTTATAAGTGAATTACAAAATTCAAAGTACAATTAATTCCAATATTATATAAACTATTTTTTACAAAAATTGGAAAAGATAAAGTCTATTTAAATTCTTTCCACAGTACAAATGTAGTCTTAACAGCTGTCCTAGGAAGGAATTGTTACAATGGATCAACCATTTAGAACTTGAGGAATCAGATAATTATTTACTGCAAATGTTCTCAATAATCCCCAGAATAAAACAGCCTTCAAGTGGATTCAGGGAAGTCTTAGAAGCCTCATATTCCAATCTATGGAGCAATTCTTATATTCTCTTGCTTAATGAAGTCACATATGGGTTTCAAGCCAATCCACCTGGGGTCTGGGATTGAAATGCTTAATTTCAACTCAAAATGCTTCATCATTTGAGTCATAATGTTTTGATTTAAAATAGCCCTGGTAGATGGGGCTGTTAACCTAAAATGGCATAGGTCTGTACTAGTTTCTTGGCTCACAACAGTTCACCTTCAGCTGACCTGGCTGCAGGTCAGGCTCACAAATGTCTACTAAACAGTACAACTTCCAATCCCTCACCCTGGCAACAAAAAAGGGTCCATATCAAAGTAGCAGCAACAAATCAAAGGCTCTCAGTGCCTGCACTGCACCCCTTGCTGGGTCCTTTATCCTACTATTTTGTAGAGCAAACTGAGACCATGTTCCAAAAGTCACTAAACTCTGCAAACTTTTCATCCATCAGAATCATATATAAAAAATACCTAAGACTATAAAAGAAAGGAAAAGACCCCTAAGTTTAGATAGATATAAATATAGATATGTATATGAATCATCAGTATTTTTTGTTACAGTAAAGAATTGGAGACAAAGGAGATGACTGTCAAATAGTTGAACAAATTATGATATGTAATATTATTCCATAAAAATGACAAAAAAGGATGGATTCAGAAAAATCTACGGGGACTTGTATGAAATGATGGAGTGAAATGATCAGAATCAGAAGAATATTTTTACTGTATATGGTAAATTCAATATTGTAAAGATGAACAGTTTTGAAAGACTTAAGAATTATAATTACTGAAGTCTCTGCTAAAGAATATTTAGTCTTTTTTTTTAATAGCCAATGACAAACAGGAAAAGAATATTCCAACTTAGTGCCTCAAAATGGTCAGTTCAGATGTGAAGATTCATTCAAATCCTAGTGTTACTTAAGTAACACTATTTATTAGCCAAGGTTTCATTAAATAACATAGTACAGGTATTTCCTTTAACCATGTGTCATTTGTGTTTGTCTCTTGTGGGGACTGTAATTTTCATAACTGAAACAACTTACCATCATCTTCTCTTTTACACATTGGTTGAAAGGAAAGCACTTTGTACAATTTTAAGTATGAATAGAACGGTTATATTCACCTACCAAATAATATGCTTATGATCTATTGGAATGTTCTTGATAACAGATCAACCCAACGTCCTGATAGATCCTATAAAGGCAAAAGTGATTTATGAAGGGGTTCAGAAAAATTCTATTTGTCTGGCCTCCAGAGCCTGGAAAGCTAACTTTGGAGAGAATCATTACTGGAGTGCTTATAGAATGAAATACTTTTCATCCACAGCAATTGCTAAATACCATTTACTAACATAGTTCATTGAGGGGAGGGATAACTTGGATTTTTATGCTCAAAATTTCCTGAATTTCTTAGCACAAGAAAAAAAAATAGACACTGCAGAATTGAAATTAAATTGCCTAGGGGTTCTACTATTAAGTATCATGTTCTTGGTTTAGCTAAGTTCATTCTCAATGGGAGAATTTCTAGTATACATTCTCATATTTATACATTCTTACAGTTTTGTTTTGCTATCAATGTGAAAAAATGGATTTATTTGAAGAATACAATATTTGGTGGGAACAGAGTCAAGTCTTGGATGCACAACTTGGGATATTCCATGAAGGAATAGAGATCAAGACTTTAGCTTGAGCCTAAAAATTATATCCTTTATAAGAAATATATATACATACATATATAAAATTCTAACCTGGTACCTCCTGTCTCTGAGGAGATCAGGCTGGTCCCAAAGTCCTATTTCCCCTCTAGATAGAAATTTAAATCTCAATGGAAGGAAAGTGGAAGGAAGAGGCTCGAGAGATGTATCTCTTCTGGCTTCCATGAAAACCACATTGAGAAGCCTTATTTCATGTGGGAGCTCTCTATCTGTATGGATAGAATTTCTGGTACTTATTTTTGCAATAAATTGTGGGGTGTTATATAGTTTTTCTAAAAAGGCTTGGACATTTCCCCCCTTTTCCCCTCTTTGTTTTTGGCCAGGAGAGCAGCCCCTTGTTTTCTGAATGGGCTAGTTGAATATAGCTCTTTTTTACCCACATTACCTTGGATGGCCACTAAAAGCTCCAGCCTTCAATTCTGTAAGGCCCATTGTTTTAGGATTTGTTTTTTTAAAATATACTTTTGTTGGCCTGAAATGAGTTTAAATAGAAATTGTTTTCTACAAACCACCTGGTTTAAAGCTTGTATGCTAAGAATTTTTTTTTTCCAATGAGAAACTTTAGAGGGAGAATTTTTTCCCCCAGACAAATTTTTTTAAATGGTGAATCTTGTGGCTATCTATCTTCTTGATTTCTTATGCTATAGAAATCCTTAAAAGATGAAGATGAAATAAAGAAAATAGCCCTTCACAAGTGAGTGTATTTGACTTTAAAAAGTCTCCAGCAAATTTTCCCCTTATGGTCAGTTTCCGTTTCAGAAGTGGATTTTGCCTTCTCATTCTGGAAAAAAAGTTTTGGTTGCATTTTTGTCTTTTATTTTTTTCTACATAGGAAGCACTGCTTTTAGTTACAGATTATTTTGTTTATTCCGGCTTGTATCCTGGAATTCATATAATTTTAAGGGTTTTTTGGAAGTGAAACAAGTTTATACAAAGTGATTTGGTCTCAATAATAATAATAGTAAAAATATAATAGCAATAATATAGTTCCCACTATGTGTCAAGAACTATGCTATGAGAATTCCAAATATTAACTCATTTTATCTTGTAACAATCTTTTTAGAGAAAGAGAGAGAAATAGATAAAAAAAAAAGAAACAGAGAGATAAAGAAACAGAAACACAGAGATACCCAGAGAGAGACAGAGACAGAGAGAACAGGAAGAGTAGTTATTCAGGTACTGAGCTAGACAATGGGAATGCAAATACTAGCAAACAAGACATGTCCTGCTCTCAGGAAACTTACATTTTAATGGGGGATACAACACATAAAGAGGTTCTAGAAATGGGCTGGGATATTTGTGCATCCCATGGTATGGAAACCATCAGGCAGTGTCTTGGAGGCTTGGGCCCTGGCAAGATGAGACAAACATTAACCTGTCACATTCAAGGTGCCCCAATGTGGAGTCCAAGGTTCTGGTGGGGTAGAGGTAAGAAGGGAGAACAATCCAGGAATTTGGCACAGCAACAAGCGATGAAGTCAGTTTGATTGGAAAGTATGTAAAAGGGAATAATTATAATAAGCCTGGAAAGGTCAGTTAAAGCCAGCTTGTAAAGGACTTGAAATGCCAAATAGAGGTAATCGGAGTCTAGAGATACTAGGAGTTTGTTGAGCACATATTGAGTTGAGATTTTTGGGTTTAAATCCTATCCGGGAAAGTTATTTTCCCTTTCTAAGCCTTTGTATACTAATATAAATTAAAGAGATTGGACTAGATAATTTCTAAGGGTCTTTTACCTATAAATCCTCTGTTTTTATCATCCAAGCCTACATGTTCTTGTTCTTTCTCCCATAAAGACCAACCCATTGTTATTATTATTATTATTATATAATGCTCTCTTTATTTCCATGGATCTTCTTGAGGATTTGGCTCTGATTTTATATTTAAAAATTATAATTTGTTATAATTTGGGCATGCTTCTGAGGAGCAGCTAGATGGTACAGTGGATAAAACCCTGAGCTTGTAGTCAGAAGGCTCAACTTGGTGAATTCCAATCTGGCCCCAGACATTTACTAGCTGTGTGATGCTGAACAAGTCATTTTAGCCTGTTTGCCTCAGTTTCCTCATTTATAAAATGAGTTAGAGAAGGAAAGATCCAAGCACTCCAATATCTTAGCCAAGAAAAGCCCAAATGGGGTCAAAAAGACTTGGACATGACTGGAAAATGACACAACAAACAGTATCCAAGACTTGGTTCCTTCTCGTTCATTGGAGTTCTGCATCTCTCACATACATGTTCAATATGGACTCTTTTCCAAGCCCCTTGGACTCACTCTGATGTATTCCAGCACACTTGTGGTACATGCAACATACAGGTTCCATGCCACGTGCTTGCAGCCCTGGGTATGATGGCTGTGCTCACCTGCTCATCCTCACCTCCCTGGTACTTCTACATTTATTGCCCCAGATTTAGAATATCAGAATAAATGAATCTCAGAGTAAAAAGAAACCTTAGTCAACATTTATTCCAAACCTCATCTGAATACAATTCTCCTACACCATGTCATAAGTAGTCACCCATCTACTTAAAGATCTCGAATGAAAAGGAGCCTTCTGAGACCTGTTCTATTTTTGAAGAGCTTAAGAATTATTTTTTATCACATGGTATCTGTGTAATCAGTCTAGATCGGTTCGTATGGCTCAAGCCTACATGAAGACAGGCTGTCACTGTATGAACAATTCAGTGAGGAAGCACTGGACAATATCTGAGTTGTCTACTAGGTGGCACTCTATCTCAGCTATCAACCCATTGTCCTAAATTCTCTCTGGGGCAAATGTGGAATAGTATCCATAAAAAGCTGTATTTGTGCCATAAAATGCCATTAAATATTCCTGGGGAAGAAGAAAATATCCATGGGCTGAGCCCTTCCTTTCCCTCTGCCCTTTTCCCAGGATATAGTTCTGCTTTACTGCACTATGATCTCCTCAAAGAAGAAGAAAACGAGCTGATCAGAAGTGGCCAGAATTTGATGCAATTACTCTATAAATACCAAAATTATGTCCATGTTCCTTATGATTTCAAATTATTGAAGAAACAATTTCTAATGCTTCAAATATACCCATACTTATTGTCACAGAGGAGAAATATATTTGTAACACAACTAGTCAATTATTTACTGATGAAAGTGTCATTAAAGTATTTTTAGCATGAATTGCTTAGATTTTCCTTGCAAATCTTGAGGGGTTTTATAAGGCACAAAATGAGAATCACTGTTTTAGAGACAAAAAGTTAGTATACACAAGTTTCAAAGATTGTATACACAATTGGGTCACAAAATAGTGATATTATCCTCTGTACACAACGAGCATAGATCTTACACATTTTAGTAATATCTACTGTCATCTTGGACTGTAAAAAAAAAAAACAGTAAAAAAAATTTTTTTTAATCTAGTTGTAAGGTTATATCTTGAGCTTTATGTGAAAAATCATGATGTAATGCCTTCATGATCATAGAACATTATGCCTTGGATAGTACCATCTTCTTTCTGGGATCATGAATGGAATGATGATAAATTGAATTGGTTAGAGTGTGGTACAGCACTATTACACTATCCCAACTTTTTTCATTGTCTTAGCAGTAAGATGTTTTCTAGAAAATAGGACTTGAGCTCTTTAGGTTTGCTTCCTTGTTTTTTGAATTTTATCTGATGTAAAAGACTTTCATCATACATTTGCTCTGTCTTTAGTCACTCAAAAATAATTGAAGAAGAGAGGATTAATTTAATGAAACAAGGTATGAATACATTGCTGATATGAAGTCTAATGGAAGTCTCAAACCCTAAGTTTTACTTCCATCTGGGTATGTTGAAGATCCCTAGGTATACAAATAGACTTCACTCCTCATGGCATTGCCATGGATTCATCAGATTAAGGACTTCATTGTAACTAGTTGACATTTTAAAAATTCATGCATTCATTTGAGGTATCTGGGCCTTCTATGTCACATAGCCTCTGGATCAGAGCATCTACACTCACATTCATTTTCTTTGGCTGATACTATTTATTGAATTCACGGCTGGTTACTACTGCTTCATTACTCTGGCAACTTGATGCTGGTCAAACTATATGTAAGTGTGGAACTAAGACTATTCTGTCTCATTTTAGCTATGATAATTTAATTGAGATTGTGATGGAATCAATCAATCAATCATGATTAGAGCTTAGATTGAGTGTTAAAAGATCTTCTGAACTGGAATAACATTGAGCAAGAATCGTGTTCAGATAAGCTGAGGAAACTTTGCTGAATTATTATTTAAGTTGAGGAGGGATTGAATTTCAGAAATTGGAGCAAATTGACTTTGTAGTACATCCCTGAAGTGCAACCATTATGTGGGGGGTGGGGGGGTGGCAGGATGAGTGGAGGGTAATGGTGATATTGATTTTGGCTTTGAATAGATTTCTTCCCCATTTATATACTTGACTTTTGAACTTCAAAGAATCTGAATGATCTTGTTTCAGTTTTTCTTCAGTCACATGAACTGAAAGATGGCAATGTCTACATCAAGACCAAAAGATAGACTTGGATTCATGGCTCTACAAAAGAACCCAGCAAAGAAACTATATCATCCTACAGAAAATTTCTTTGCATCTTTCAAATGGGAGAAATTTTTGTTTTTTTGCAAAAACCAGCAGTTGGGAGTCACCTCTTTGTCATATGGGCTCTCTAAGCATGAGTTCTCTTTCCTCTGGACTCAGTTCAGTAGAGTATCACAGGCAGGGGAGATGTTTTATAACAACTATTATTATTGCACCTTAGAAAATATCTCTTTCAAAAGGTTTTTTAAGACCAGATGATTAGAAAGATTCTCAACTGATTGTCTTAGGGAGAAGACAATCTTCTTCTGGTGGGGGAATCAAGCCAATGGCATTAGAGATACTCCTGGTCCCTTGGGAAATCCTGAGAGTGAGATGTAGCCGTACTCTGGGGAGCCAGCTCAGCAATAAGAGTAAGAGTTGTAATTAGGGATCTTTAGATCTCAGTTGAATTACACATATTTTAATGGATTACCACTTGAAATTTAGCTGTACATCCATTGTCTCAACTTCTTAGTGATGGCCCATGTCAAGAATTCCATTTTGTTTAATTTCACTGTTAGTATATCCTCTATTAGAAAATGCAAGTGGTTCTTATGACCATATTTTTCTCATTACAAGACTGCTCCAATGGTTAGCATTTTTATATTTTTTAATAATTGTCATCAAGTCTTTGAAAAACCATGGTCAGAAGAAACTGGAAACTGAGTGGATGGCCATCAGTTGGAGATTGGTTGAATAAGTTATGTATATGAATGTTCTGGAATATTATTGCTCTGTAAGAAACAATCAGCAGGACGATTTTAGAGAGACCTGGAGAGACTTACATGAACTGATGCTGAGAGAAGTGAGCAGAACCAGGAAATCATTATACACAGCAACAACAAGACTATATAATGATCAATTCTGATGGACGTGGCTCTTTCCAACAATGAGATGATTGAGGCTAATTTTAATGCTCTCGTGATGAAGAGAGCATCTACACTCAGAGAAAGGACCATGGGAACTGAGCGTGGACCACAACATAACATTCTCACTCTTTTTTTGCTGTTCATTTGTATTTTATTTTCTTACTCATTTTCTTTCCTTTTTGATCTGATCTTTCTTGTGCAGCAAGATAATTGTACAAATATGTTTACATATATTAGATTTAACATGTTTTAACATGTGTAATATATATTGGATTACTTGCCATCTAGGGGAGGGGGGGGGAAGGAAGGGAAAATTTGGAATACAAGGCTATGCAAGGATCAATGCTGAAAAATTATCCATGCGTACGTTTTGAAAATTAAAAGCTTTAATAAAAAAAGAAAAAAGAAAAACCATGGCCAGTTGAGGAGAACTTCTATCTTCTCTGACTTGCTGTTCACTTTTGGCTGCTCTACTATGTGACCCACACATTAAACAGGTACTTGTTAACCAATAATTTCAGAGCAGCCTCCACCAGCCAATCTAATACTTTCATCTGCCTCTCTTCATGCTCCTTCAAAGTTTTTCTAAAGACATTGAGGTTATCAGATACATCAATACTTCCATGGGATGTCTTCAACTACTTTTTCTATCAGAGGCTATGAAGCGGCAAGTTCTCCTTAGATGCCATGAAGCCTGTAGTAAAACTGATCAATACAACTGGGTAGATAAAGGCTCTGATCTCTTTGTTTTCTTAAGCAATTGGACTTTTTATAGTATCCACTGTGTAAATTCAACACTGAGAACCACTGGCTACTTAGCATACAATCAGGGGATCTTGAACTCTTGGGATAGTATACTGGTCCACTTAAACTGTCCTGTCCAAAGTCTGATAGTTATGCACAGTCCTATTTCCTCCAGTCTTTCCCACTATATTCATGTTTATGTTACATGTGGGCTGCTAAAATCCAGGATGATATCACAGGAGAATATTTCTTTTAATGGTTTCTGAGAAATCCCATCACAGGTAGAAGAAATTTCCCAGCTCTCTCTTGAAATGGTCAGGAGTCAGTGAGGTAAATTCAGTGCTTATCAAGCATGTCCCACATCTTACCTGGTTTGGGAACAGTGAAATCCATGACTTTGCCTTCCCAGAAAATGGAGTTAACTACCCCATGGTGACTCGCAAACTTACCAGAAACAAAGCTTTTTCATCAATTTTCTCCACTCCTTTTGTGCTGAGTAGGCACCTCCATGTTTTCACAATGACATCTGGATCTGGGAAGAAGAGATACTTTTCCTTCTCTGCTAGTATAGTCTCACCTGCTGCCCATTTACTCTCTTCACATCCCAGCTACAACCAGTTGAGGCTCTGAGGTATCTGAATGCAAGCTGAAGCATCTTTTTTTAATTTTATTTTTTTTTTGTGAGTCCAGGTAAGAGGAATATTATCATCCCCATCTTACAGATGACTCTGAAGGGTTTAATGATTTGTCTTTGTCTTTCTTTTTGCCTATATTTGTATCCCACCATTTAGCACAGTGTCTGGCACAGAATAAGTGCTTAATAAATTCTTGTCGAGTGACTGACATGATTGAAGGTCTGAGGCAGTATTTAAAAGCTCCAAATCTAGGAAATCAGAGGATGGGGAGCAGAAAGGTTTGTCTTTCCTACCCTAGGGGATTTTGAGTCCCAGTGGGACAAAAAGCCTTATACCAAATTCCAGATTTAGAAGGGTTACCATAGAGCATGCAATCTGACCAATACTAACGCAGAATCTTTCAATAATGGGTGATAAATGGGCAGCCAGGCTCTGCTTAAAGACCACTCATGAGAGAGAAACTCACTATCTTCATTCCCCTCTTGCAGAGCTCCAACTGTTAGGAATAGCTCTTCACAATGACTAGTAGTCACTTAACCAATATTGATTGATTAATAGGAAGATTTACATTGTATGAAACCTAAGTCTCTCTCTGTATCATTCCCCCACTCACTCATCCCCACTCCCATCTGTTCCTAATTTTCTTCTCTAGGAAAAATATAGAACGAGTTTAATCTTTCTTATGATAGCCTCAAAATACATTGACAGCAATCATGTCCCTTTCAAAGTTTTCACTTCCCAGGACAAATATAGTTCAATTTTTATTCTCATGTGACTTGATTTCTAGTCTTTTTACCATCCTGGTTAATGGATGGCAGAGCCAGAAGGGACTCTCATATATAACTTGTATCTAGCTCACTATATATATAGTCCTACTGGCAACTCACCAGATACACAGTTTACAAAACAGCAAAAGAAAGAAAAGGAAGAAAACTGAGGTTCCTTCCAGCTCCAAGTCTATGATTCTTGACCTGTGTAGATTGTTAGTAAGAGAGGGGAAGGAAGAAGATAGGGATATGAAAACTGTGCCAAGATTATCTTAGCCAGTTCCTTAGCTAAAAAGGAACTGGATATCAGAAGTACTTCCTCCACAGAAGGAGGTTTCGTGCAGAGCACAAGCAGGAGAGGACCACAGAGAGGCCAAATGGAAATCAATCCATACCTGAGCACTGGATTGGAAGGCAAAAGACCTGGGTCCCAATCCCAGTTTTGCCACTGACTAACTTGCATGGATAAGTAACTGCACCTTTTTTCATCTGTGCAGTGGGGAGGTGGAGGAAGGTCACTAAGATCCCTTCCAGATCCAAGTCTGTGATGTTAGGACTTTATAGAAATAAGGGAAAAGGGAGGTCCTGACAGAGATGGAGACATCTCAGGGATGGACTTATTCAGATTGTGTGTCAGGGAGAAAGCAAGGGGCCTTATATCTCGGAAGGTATGGTCCTTATTGGTTCATTCTTAGAAGGGACAGGCTGGAAAAGGAAGGGCAGAATGAAGGAGGAGGTGACCAGAGTTTCTTTACTTGCTGACTTGACATCCAGAATCTGGGTGGTAATCTGAAAGGGAAGGGAGGGTCTAATAAATGTGACGCGTGTGAGGATTGTATGAAACAGTCTCATTTCTCCTCTTTGGGTGGCCCAGTCTACATCCTCACTATGAACTCCATAAGCTATCAAAAATGGGAAGAAGACCAAGACCATCCTGCTTTAGACAAGTCCCAGCTAGCTTGGATCTCCTGGGGCACAGGTACCAAGCAAGGGGCCCTCTCCTACATAGGACTGGGGGACAGGATGTTAGGAGTCACAGGTGCTCTCCTTTTCTTTTGTTTTATCCAGCTCCAAAAGCCCCACAGGAGAGGCCCACGGCCTCAAAGGGAAAAGAACAAAAATGAAGGTTTCCATCAAATCCTATCCTCTTATCTCTAAGACTAAGGCTTTTCCAACGTCTCTCTCCCTACTCCAGAGATGGGATCCAGGTGGTCTTGGATCTGCTCTGATTGACTCTGGCTTGTGCCTTAGTATTCCTGTAAAGGTAACTTTAGGGCCTTCGTCTCCTGGTTTCCTTCAGGCTGGTGGAAGAAACTGTTTCCCCAAGATCTGCCCTGGAAATCTGTTTCCTTTCTGCTAGCTGTGATTCTACTGTTGTTGATTCTCCTCATTGTGTCACTGGTCAAGGGTAAGGAGAAAGGAGGGAGGGAAGCTAGACATCAGGTGGGCTTCAGAGTGTGGGGTAGGAGTTGGGGAAGAGAAGGGAGAGCAACTTAATCAAGCTTCAGTATGGGATTCTAGAGACTTTAAGAGAATTGCTCCCCTTTGCCGGTCCCTTTCCCTCATTCCTCCTGATTATTGTCTTCATTCCCCTTCTTTTTTCTCAGCCCCCCACTGACCTATATAAGTCACAATAATATAGCCCCACAATAAGTGGGGATCCTGTATGTGTGTATGTGTGAATGCATGTTTTGTGTGTATTTGTATACATATGTGTCCCCAGGCTCAAAGACATCGCAGGAGCTGAATCAGCTAAAAGAGGAAGTGAGAACCAATGGTAGGTGGGGCAGGATTCTTGGGGTAACCTGGTCCAATTGGCCCTGGAACTATGATTGGGTCGGGTACAATCCCATGAATCTGCACGACTAAGAAACCATGGGGGAATCTTTCCAGCTTCTGTGTTGACAAAGGATGTGGGGCAGATAAACAAGGACTTAACAGCTGCCAGAAAAAATGGTGAGAAGGAACAGAGAGGGTTGAGGGTGGAAGCTAAAAAGGATTGATTGGGGAGGTGCAAAGAGAGAACTGGGGACATAGAGAGAGAGGAGCTCTGGCTCACTGGCCTCATATCCTTCTCCTGTTCCCAGGCTCTGCCCTGTGGACTAGCTTGGGGAAATGGGAGAATAAAGTGGGTGATTCCCATAACCGACTTCTCAAGCTTGAAAGCAAGCACAATGAGCTCAGCACCCAGAGTAAGTACTCCTCACAGAAACAGAAGCCTTGGACACCTCTCAAAACCAAGGTTATCCCCGAGCGCCGCCCCACACTTTGGACGTGGTCTTATCCATCCCTGCTGGACCTTTCCGTATTGCCCCTGCTGTATGGCCCTATACCAAGCCTCTCGGACAATCCAACACTGATCCTGCCAAGTATTCCCATAATAACCCCCCCAGCCCCTTCCTAACAATCTCACTGGCTGCTCTCACAATTAACCCTCCCAGAAACCGTTTGCCAAATATCTTGACTCATTCTGCTGGACACA
Organism: Antechinus flavipes; assembly: GCF_016432865.1. NCBI lineage: Eukaryota > Metazoa > Chordata > Mammalia > Dasyuromorphia > Dasyuridae > Antechinus > Antechinus flavipes. Next base: position 680,027,098 of record NC_067398.1, on the reverse strand, counting down.
CTCCTTTTTTCCTACTATTCTCCCAGTGACTCAGGCCCTGGCAGAGGCTAGGAAGGACCGACAAGACATTCGCAGTGAAATGTTCCGGGCTGTGGCTGCTGTGAGAAGAGGGAACAGTGAGTTGATTCAGTCAGTGAGATGCTTGATTGTGGATTAGGTGGCTCGGTCTGAGGGAAGCTGGGGAAATGGAAGCCAGAGGTCCTCAGAGTGACCTGATCTTAGGCTTAGCTGTCTACTCAGATAGTTGCTTCTCATGGATCCAAGGACAGGGCTGCCATCCAGCATCCCCCATCGCCCCCCACTTGCCGTGGCTGCCCCATGGGTGGTACCTCTCCATCCTGAGCACTGATCTCTCAGCATGTTCAGGGTTCTGGTAGGGTACTAGATTTACAGAGCCTGACTTAGCTGCAAGGCCCACGGTTGCTCAAGGGTCATTGTCCAGGATCCCTCCTTGATTTATCCTGGGTGGGGGGGGGGAGGTGCTAGGATACAGCATAGGAAGAGAGACCCTTTTCTTAAGCCAGCATAGAGAGGAGGTCTGTCCTGGCCTGCAGCAAACTCTAAACCCCATTCCCAGGCTCCTGCTCCCCATGTCCTGATTCTTGGCTGGCCTTTGAGGGTTCTTGCTACTTTTTCTCCACCAAAAAAGCTCACTGGGACGAGTCACAGCAGAATTGTGCCCAGGAGCAGGCACACCTGGTTATTGTGAACAACCTTGAAGAACAGGTAGAAGCCTGGGAAGTAACAAGTGCTTGGGGAGATTCCCCCCATGACCAGTCTTTGAGAGGAATAACATGGACCTGGGCAATCTATGGATGGGGCGGCGGGGGGGGGGGGGGGAGAGACATGGAACCTTGGGGTATCTGTGTCCTGGGGGAAAGTAAGACATGTCCCTTGCTCTCAGGATGTCCTTAGTTTGAAGGGAGAGGGATGCTACCTGCCCTCCCAGCTCCTAACTTGAGGAGGTTGGGAAGGACTGTCTCCTGCCCCACACAGTCCCTTATCCAATGGGGAGTGCCAGTTCCTAGAATAGCCACCAGTGTGAATGGGGGAGATATGTGTCCTGTGAAAAGTAGGGATTATGATTCCATATTCCTTATTCCTTATTAAGACCTTCTTGACCCAGAACACCAGAGGCTTGGGTTACTGGATTGGACTCACAGCAACTCGTGCCAGAGGAAGGGTTAATGGGTACACGTGGGTTGATGGTAGCAAACTCACTTTCAGGTAAATATCTTCCTTATGACACAAAGCAAAACTCTGAAAGCACATGCTCATGCACAAGTGCAAATCATTGTGCTGAGTCTGAAACTCCATTAAAATTGAATTTTAAAAATCCAAGTTGGAGGACATTTAAAATATAAATTAGAGTATCAGAGCTTGAGATGCCTTGGAGCTGAGCTTCTTAAACTGTGGGTCAGAATCCTTATATGGGGTCTTGTAACTGAATGTGGGGGTCATGAAATTATGATCTACTATCAGTAAATGTTTGGTTTGTATACTTTATATATATATATATATATATATATATATATTCACATATATATATATATTCACACATACACACCTAGGTCATGTAAAAATTTTTCAGGTAAAAAGGGGTTGCAAGTAGAAAAAGTTTAAGCCCTCTCTTAAGAATATTGAAGAGAAGAGCTGAGATGGACCTTAGAACATACCATATGGTATGTCAGCACTGACATTGAGACTTGAGAACACAGAATGTTGAATATTAGAGCTAAAAGAGGTAGAGCACAGAACAATAAAGCTGGGATGACCTTAGAACACAGGATGTCAGAGCTAGGAGATCCTTAGAACATAGAATGTCAGAGTTGAGAGGGCCCCTAGAGAACATAGAATGTCAGTATTTGAGGGGCTTTATAGCACAGTGTTGGAGGGAAGAGGGCCCTTAGAACACAGAATGGCAAAGTTGGGAAGGACACTAGAATGATGGTTTATTTAAGTCAAAGGGCTTAAACAGTTGACCTCTCCAAGGTGCTAAAAGAATGGCCAGCATGTTGGCTGTTAGCAGTGACTTGGTATTGTGGATGAGATGTGAATTTAGGGTTAAAACTATCAGAATTTGAATTTGGGTTCTGCCCCTCACCCCTTATGTGAAAATCCCTTCTTTTCCCAGGCTTTTCTTTCATCATCATTAAGGAAAATTGGTCAACTCAGATTACTTCTAAGATCTGTTCCAGGTTACATTCTAGGGATCTCTGAAAAAAAAAATAATAATCAAGAGTGGGAGAATTGCCTTAAGACTGAGGAAGAGCAATTGTCCTGATTTTTTTTAAGGAAAGAAGGTGGAGTCTGCAGATTATGGACTGGTGAACTTGACTTTGATTTCTGGCAAGATTCTAACCTACATTATTGAAGGGACAGTTTGTGAGCTTGTATAGAAAGAGAAGCAGTGAATTCCTAATGATAGCTCTCCTAGATGGTCTCTGAGGTCTCGTCCAACTTTGAGATTCAGTGATTTTGTGACGATGAAGAAACTAGAAAGCATAAGAACTGGGACAAGGGGAGGGACAAGAGAACTAAATTCAAGTATTCAGAGAGCTGTCATATGGAAGAGAAGTTGGACTTATTTTTATTTGATCCCAAAGAGCAGAATTAGGCTTAAAGGCAAAAGGGAAGCATGTTCTAGTTTAAAAAAAACTTCCTAATACTGGAACTTTTCCAGAGTAGAAGGGCTAAGAAACAGGTAGATTTCAGTTAATACGAATAATGAATCTGTGAAGTTGCATCCATTAGTATTCCCACTACTCAACAGTTAACAATTGTGTAAAATATGATCATAAAATATGATCACTGATTGCAGTTCAACTCTTTTTAAGGATATTGAAAAGACAACGACTGTATAGGTTGGAAACACGTCAGTGCTTTGAGTTCCCTTCTCTAAGAAAAGATAGACAGAGTCAGAGAGTCAAAGAGAATGAGACAAAGAGAGATAGAAAGATAGAGAGGGGGGAGGGAAGAAAAGAGGGAGGGAGAGAAGGAGAGAGAGACAGACAGAGACAGAGAGAAGAAAAAGGGGAGAGAGAGAGATTCAGAGACAGAGAGAGGAAAAAGAGGAGAGACAGACAGAGACAGAGAGAGAGAAGATAGAGAGAGACAGACAGAGAGAGAAAGACAGAGAGAGACACAGAGACAAAGAGAGAGACAGAGACACAGAGATAGAGAGACAGAGAGAAACAGAGAGACAGAGAGAGAGAGAGACAGAGAGAGAGAGAGACAGAGACAGAGAAAGAGACAGAGAGATACACAGGGAGAGAAAAAGATACAGAGACAGACAAAGAGACAGAGACAGGGAGAGAAACAGAAAGAAGGAGATAGATAGACAGAGACAGTCAGACAGAAGAAAGAGGGAAAAGGAGAGAAGGAGAGAGAGAAAGCGGGAGAGGGAGAGACTGTAATTCTTAGGGGGGCATTCCAGACATACCTTGGGAACTGGAGACAATAAGGGCAGATGGATTTTTGCTCATCTCTTTCTATTCTATCATTCCCTCCTAAATGTGTAAGGTCCCCAAATCTAGAAGCACCAGCAGGTGTATTATTTACTAGAACTTCAGGACAGTAGAGGCTTTTGGCTTGGTGTAAGTCTGGAAGATGATGTCTTCTATTACCTTCATTGTGGGACCTCCTACTTCTACCCCTACAGCTACTGGAATATAGGGGAGCCAAATGATTCGAGAAGGAATGAAAATTGCATCATGATACTTTATACGGGTCGATGGAATGATGCCCCTTGTAACAACCTCAATGACAACTGGATCTGTGAGAAGAGGCAGCAGTGTTAAGCTGAAACCTATTGCCTAAGCCTAGTCTGGCATGGAGAAGGGACAATAAAAGATTTTCTCTTTCCCCTTCATATAGTGGATTGTTTAAAGAACCCTGTCTTCTTTTCAAACCAGGGAGTTCCTGAGAGGAGTGATTATTTTCCATCTTAAATTGCCCTGGAGGACAAACTATCTCTCTGTGTGTGTCTCTCTGTCTCTGTCTCTCTCTGTCTTTCTCTTTCTGTCTCTCTCTCTCTCTCTCTCTCTCTCTCTCTCTCTCTCTTTCTGTCTCTGTATTTTCTCCCTCTCCTCCTCCTCCCTCCTTCCCTCCCTCCCTTTCTTTCTCTCTCCCTCTCCCTCTCCCTTTTCTTTCCCTCTCCTTTTTCCTCTCCATTTCTCCCCTTTCAAATTTGACAAGTAGGAATAATGGCCACATCTAGTAAAATAAAATTTAACAATGATGAATAACCTCAGGTTTAAAAAAATTAATTTGATGATGATCATGATCATGACAGCTAGCATTTGCAAAATGCCTACCATATGCTAGACATTTTACAAATATTATTTCATTTGCTCATCACAACAAGCTAGGAGATGGCTACTGTGATAATTCCCATTTTAAAATTGAAGAAACTGAGACAGACATCAATTAAATGGATTAGATTAAGTGAATTAAGCAAGGTCACACAAGCAACAAGTAAAGCCAGATTTCAACTCAGATCTTCCTGACTCCAGGCTCAGGGCTCTATTCATTGTACCATCTAGCTGACTTATGATGGAGTAGACATGACTAGATAGTGCTTCATCTGAAGAAAAGCTTGGGGTTTTAGTGAAATGCAAGGTCAATAAGAATCAGTAGTGCAATATGGTGATCCAAGAAATTACTATTAATGTAGCACTTTAATGTTTGCAAAGATCATCTTTTTTAAAAATCTTAAACAAAAGCAAAACATTTGTTTCACCTAAAGTGATCATTTGCCAGGTTAAAATTATCTTCATAAGCCACAATCTTAAATCACTTCAGAAAGCATGTACTAACCTGATTAGAGGAGCCAAAGAAAAGAATTTGAAAGTGAAGAAGCCGGTTTATATATGCTCACTAAAACATTTTGTGTCACAACTAAAAAAAAAAAAACTGTTGGTGAAGGTTTAAAGACTTGGGATCTGTTCCAAAGGAGCATCCATAAACACCTCAATGATTTGCACAGTCCTCCTGAGTTGGTTAAACAGACCATTTTTTCAATATTGAATCAAGTATAACAATTGAAAACACCATTCCAGGTGTCTAATTATCCCTTTGAACAAATTGATTGTTTACAAATAAATTACTTTTTTTTAAATTTTACTTTAATAAGAATATAAAGTAAACAAAAAAGAAAAAATATTAAATCCAAGAGAAAAGCTGGTAGGGATAGAAAGAGGACAGGATTGTAAGATTAAGTGTTGTATCTGAGAGGGAGAAATCATGAACAAACCAAAATCAACTATGGAGAGTCAATTATGAAGAGAAGGAAAAAAGGGGAAAAAATGATAAAACCCAGGAATCAGGGTCTGGGAGAGGAAAGAGAGAATAAGCAGTGAATCAAAAATAGATCGTACCAATATCACTATAATCTACCACACCTCTTTTTCACAGCTGCTATCTTCTTTGTAAAGAAGGGGAGAATGAGGCAAAAAGAGAAAAAGTACAAGGGGATAGAATGGAGAGAAATATCAAAAATTAACAATCATAACTATGAATGTGAATGAGAGCATTTAATCACAGGATCATTCATTAAGAGCTGGAAATGACCTTAGAAGCCATCAAGTCCCAATATATCATTTTACAAATTAGGAAAACTGAGACAAAATAGAGGGTAAAGACTTTCTTACTATCAAATGGCAAATATCTGAGTCAGAATTTGAACCCAGGTTTAATTGACTCCAGAACCAGTGCCCTCTGTGGAGTGGATCAGAAAGCAGAACTCAATCAGACGTCATTCAGAAACATGAAAGATGAAGATTTACATAGCTTTAAAATAAGAAGCTAAAATAGAACTTAAGGTGTCTTAGCTGAGCCAAAAACAATAATCAATAGCCACCATAATTTCATATAAGGCAGCAGTAATACACACACACACACACACACACACACACACACGATTAAAAGGTAAAAAGAAAAAATACAGTATGATTAAAGACACTGCAGAAGGTAGAATGATAACAATATATATAAACTTAATGTCAAAATATCTAAATACTTAAAGGAAAATTGAATAACAGGGAGAAATGGACAGAAAAACTATATAATAATTGGGGGTCTCAATGTATATCTATTCAAACATAGACAAGTCAAACAAAAAGATAAAACAAGAATAAAACAAAAAGTTAATGGCATGAATGGAATTTTAGATGTTAGCTGTGACACTTATTGTAAGATTGATTATTGTAAGGCTTGTAGTTTATTGAATGTGAAAGAAGTAGAATTGTTTCTCAAGTATATTTGTCATCTTTACAAAAATTTGCCATGTAGTAGGACATGCAGAAAAATAGTAATATTAAACAAATCCCTTATTGACCACAATAAAATAAGTTATAATCAATTAAGAGTCTTTGAAGAAATGATTCAAACTTAAAAAGAATTCAAACTAAGTCATGGAAACTGATACTTTTATCAAAGAAAACGACAATAATAAGACAAGATACCAAAAACTTTTGGGATTCAAACTAGGCATATTTAGGATAAATGATATTCTCTAAGGGGTGTTCAAACTTTTAAAATAGGGGGCCAGTTCACTGTCCCTCAGACTGTTGGAGGGCCGGACTATAGTAAAAACAAAAACTTTGTTTTGTGGGCCTTTAAATAAAGAAACTTCATAGCCCTGGGTGAGGGGAATAATCGTCCTCAGCTGCTGCATCTGGCCCGTGGGCCATAGTTTGAGAACCTCTGCAATGTTTCCTCAAAAAAAAAAAAAAAATATATATATATATATATATCAGTAACTTATTTATGCAACTAGAAAGACTAGAAAAAAATCCAAGAAATAAAAAAACTCCAACTAAAAGCCAAATTGAAAAATGTTTTGTTTCCCCCAACAGTATTTTATTTTTCCAATTAGCCAATTTTCAACATTAATTTTTATAAGATTTTGAGTTCCAAATTTTTCTCTTTCTTTCCCTTATCTCCCACCTCCCCAAGACAACAAGCAATCTGATATAGGTTATATATGTATAACATATTAAACATATTTTCACATAAGTCTTGTGAAAGAAAAATGAGAACAAAAGGAAAAAGCCATGAGAAATAAAAAAAACAAACAAACAAACAAAATAAATAGGTGAAAAAAATATGCTTGAATATAAGCATTCAGTCACCATAGTTTTCTCTCTGGATCTGAATGGCACTTTCCATCACAAGTTTATTGGAATTGCCTTAAATCACCCCATTGATGTATTCTTATAAATTTGACTCAGTTCTTTATGTATTTTAGAAATGAAGCCTTTATCAGAAACACTGGCTATAAAAATTTTCCCTCAACTTTTTGCTTCCTTTCTAATCTTGGCTGCATTGGTTTTGTTTGTGCAAAACCTTTTTTAATTTAATGTAATCAAAATTATCCATTTCCTATTTTATAATGTTCTTTAGTTCTTATTTGCTCATAAATTCCTCTCTTCTTCAAAGATCTGATAATTAACTATCTCTTGCTCTCCTAATTTGCTTATAGCATCACCTTTTATTCTAAATCCATCTTGACTTTATCTTGGTATGAGGTGTGAGATGTTGCCTAATAATGTAAAATTGAAGGATGGAGCAGCTTGGTGGTACAACAAGTAAAAGTTCTGGCCCTAGAGTTAGAAGAACCTGAATTCAAATACAGCCTCAGACAATTTTAGTGTGAATTGAGTAAGTCACAACCTGTTTGCCTCAGTTCTATAAAGTGAGCCAGTGAAGAAAACAACAAACCACTCCAGTATTTTTGCCAAGAAAACTTCAAGTGTCAGACATAACTGAAATAATTTAAATAAGAACAAATTTGAAAAGTAATCAACAAAATTGAAATAAAAATCACTGAATTGATCAATAAAATTATGAGTTTTTTAAATTAATAAAATAGATAAATCATTGGTTAGTCTGATTTAAGGAAGAGAAGATCAAATTACCAATATCAAAAATGAAAAAAAAAAAAAAGGAAGTCACAACAAAGGAAGAAGGAATAAAGGAAATTATTAGACAACATTTTATTCAATTATTTGTGAATAAAATCAATATCTTAGATGAATTGGATGACTATTTATACAAATGTAAAATGTCCGTATTAACATGTCATTCCCCAGAATAAGAAATAATTTAAACTACCAAATATTCAATAACTGAATTTTGAAATGACTGTGTTTATGTCAAAGGAAAGCTTCCTATTTTGCCATGCCGAGGATTAGAAGACTTTTTTTGTTTGTTTCTTTAGAAAGATGCCCAGGTAAGGAACTGGAAATTGAGTGGATGCCTATCAGTTGGAATGGCTGAATAAGTTATGACAATGGTATATTATTATTCTATAAGAAATGATGATTTCAGAAAAACCTGGAAAGACTTACATGAACTATTGCTAAATGAAATGAGCAGAACCAAGAGAACACTGTATACAGTAACAACAAGATTATGGGATGATCAACTGTGATGGACTTGGCTCTTTTCAACAATACCATGATTCAAATCAATTCTAATAAACTTGTGATGGAAAGTATCATCCACATTCAGGGAGAAAACTATGGAGATTGAATGTGGATCAAAACATAGCATTTTGACTTATTGTTGTTTGTTGCTTGGTTTTTTTCTTTCCCATTTTCCTCTCTTTTGATCTGGTTTTTCTTTCACAGCATGATAAATGTGGAAATATATTTAGAAGAATTTCACATGTTTGATCTATATTGGATTACTTGCTGTCTTAAGGAGGAGGGAGGGTGAAGGAGACGGAGAGAAATCTGGAACACAAGGTTTTGTGAAGGTGAATGTTGAAAACTAACTTTGAATGTATTTGGAAAAATAAAATACCATTAAAACACACACACACACACACACACATACACATACACACACACACACACACACACACACACACAGAAAAGTAGTGCTCAGAAAAGCCTTAGAAAAGAGAAATTGAATAAGTTATAAATGAACTCCTAAAGAAACATTGTCTTTGTTCTCATTACAAGTTGTAATCTCTTACACTTTCCCTTTCCTCTAGTTCCTAAAGAACTAGCCCTGTTCTAGCCTCCTTTCTCTCCTTTTTATGTCTTGACCCCATAGTGCCAACTAGCACTATTATCTACCCTCAACTCGAAATTTTCACTCGTCCTTCTGTTTCTTCTTTTCTGGTAATTCTTCATCCTGAGTGTCCTCCACTATCTGCCTTCTCTGTTCTACTTTTCAAGCCATCACTGTGAGGATATGACAGGAATCACTGACAGAACACTCCAAAATCATGTTGTCTGACTTCATAGATCCTTACCACTGCATGGAAATGATTTTATTCACCTGCCCCCAAACTTCTCCTTTCTTCTCAAGTGCCAAATTCCATTACCATCACTATCTGCCCCCTTTCTCAGCAGGAGACTTTGTTTCCTTGTCAGCCTGTCATCTCTCAGAACCTTTCTACCTCCTTTTCCTTTGGTATCAGGGGATGAGGTAAGCTAATCTCTCCACCTAACCCTTTAATTTCACCACCACCCCCCTATCATTTTTTCCAAGGGATACTGCCATAATCATTCACCTTCAGTTTCTCCCTTTTTTATTGGCTTCCTCTCTGCTGCCTATAAATATTTTCAGATGTCCTCATCCTAAAGTCAAATCCTTCCATTATCCCTGCCATTCCTTCACTCTGTTGTCCTATAGTGTGTCTCCCCTTCCTTGCCAAACTTCTAGAGAAACTTGATACTCTTTGTCCACTACTCATTCACTCCTCAACTTATTCCAATCTGATTTCTATAATCATCACCAACAGAAACTGCTTCCTCCAAGGTTACCTCCAGTGATACGTTAATAATTGAAGCTTAATTACTCAATCCAATGATCTCTTCTCAGTTTTTATCCTTCCTTAGTATTTTTGCAGCCTCTGACATGGTTTGACCACTTCTTTATCCTGAAAATCTTCCTGAAACTTTGACTTCTGTAATATCTCTCTCTCATGGTTCTGCTTCTACTAGTCTGCTATTTCTAGATCCCCCTGGAAGATTTTCCCTCCTCCTGCTACTAATGAAAAATAGGTTTCCCCTCAATCCTCAATACTTTCCCCCACACTCCAAAACTGGCACATAGTTAGCCCTTAATAAATGCCTGTTGACTATTAATTTAATTTAATCTCTGGCTTCAATTACCACCTTCAGGCTAATGACTTTCAGATCTATAACTGTAGTCCTAATCTCCCCCTTGAGCTGCAGACCTGTATCTTCTACCAGTTATAAGACATTTCCACCTTTGTGTTCCACCAACATATCCCCAAAGGAAATTAACATCTTCCCCATTAAACATGTTCCTTTTCCTTATTTCTTTTTGTTGTTGCTCTCCGTCAGGCAGGCTCAAAACCTTAGATCTAGTTTTGATTTTCCCTTCTCCCTCACACTCACATTTAACTTAATAGTCTTCTGACTTTTATTTTATTTTATTTTTTGCCCTTTGTCTTTCCTCTGCTCAATCGATCCTACATATAACTTTCAAAATAATATTCCTGAGGCATAATCATGTCACTCTCCTGATGAAAGGTCTTCAGTGGCTTCTTTTTGCTAAAAGGATAAAACAAAGGTTCAATTTTTCTGTTGGTTGCTGTCCTTCATGCTCAAAGAGAACCAAAATAACATTACTAAGGGGGATCAAGGCACAATGTGTCCAACTGTAGTTGACAACACCGATATTTTACCACAGGTTGGGCACAAATACTACACATGAACATATGGAGTAAAGATGTCTCTAAATTTGTGCATCTCACATTTCTCAGCATTAATCAATGTGACACCATCAATGCTGAGTAAGTGAGTTGCATCATAGCATAAATAGCCTCACAATATCATAAAAACTCTTTGTATTGTTACTACCAGATTAAAACTGAATTCTATTTGTCTTCTTGTTGAATTCCAAATCCTAAACCTTTCTAAGCTTTATTTGTACTTTATTTTTTCTTTTTCCCTGAGGCGATTGGGGTTAAGTGACTTGCCCAGAGTCACACAGCCAGGAGTGTTAAGTGTCTGATTCAAATCTGAACTCAGGTTCTCCTGACTTCAGGGTTGATGCTCTATCTACTGTACCACCCAGATGCCCCTTGTACTTTACTTTTAATGGAGCTGAACATTGTCTTTTTAGCCGTGCAAGAACTATGCTGCTAGTAAATCCCGTGGAGTTCTCTGGGGTTTTTTTGTGTAGCAGTTTCTGAATTTGCCAGTAATTATCATCCAACCAACCTTGATGCTTGTGAGTGTTCTGGCTCAGATGAGTAAAGCACTGAAGTACTGTACACTAAATCTCTGAAAGCTCCCCATTTTTTTTCCTGCTCCAACCATATGTTGGCTCAGCTTTCCCTCCAAGTTAGCAACAAATTGTTCACTCTCAGAAAAACACTCTAATCTGTTAACTATAAGTCTTCTGGTAGTCGTCTTGTTATAGGGCTTGCTTTAGTTGAACGTGAATGTTTAACTTGGAGATGTCACATATCACCTTTCTTACTTTTATATCCTGTATGTCTCCTTTCCTCATGATGTTGTGTTTAGGTAAACAGAAGATCAGATTGGTGATAATAAGAAGGTCATCAGATGCACAAGTCTGTTGCTGTTTCCCACTCCTTTCCTCCCAAGGATTCCCTGCCATGTTTGATAGTCTGTACCGACTCTGGTATTAAAGTCACCTAGAATTACAAGCTTGTCCTCATTTAGCACATTGATGTTAAGGCTTTCCAGGTCCTCATAAAATTTTTCTTTGATTCCATCAGGGTTCTTCATGATGGGAGCATGCATAATGATGATGTTGTTGCCAATGGTTGCATTTCCATAAGGCTGTCATTCACTCCTTTTGGGAGCTATACAAGCTTGTTGACTAGGTTAGTCGATGCTAGCTTATCCACATTCCTCCTCACTGTGACTATATATACCTAGCTCTGATTTTGATAAGAAAAAAGAAAAAAAATTAAATGCTTACCCTTGGGTTTATTAAGTCTTAGGGTCATTTTCTTAGCACTCATAATTTAAAACACTAAATATGTAATGATCACATCATTAAAATTTTTTTTGAATTAAATCCTGCTGCAAAGGTGAAATCCATAACAGATGCAGCAAAAGTGAAATCAATAAAAGGTATTGATAAGGTAAAACCAGCAAGAGCTGCTGCAAAAGTGAAATCTACATGAGGTATTGTATACCATAATTTGGTCAATTGATGAGCACTCTGTTTCCAATCCTTTGCTACAACAAATATCTTTGTACATATGGATCCTTTCTGTCTTAAGCTGGTCTCTTTGGAGTATATAACTAGTAGTGGTATCACTGGCATAAAAGGTATGCACAGAATGGCTGGATCAATTTCTTGCTACTTCAAACATGCATAAACTATTTTCCCAGGTGTGATCATTCTCTCCTGAGGTCTTCTTACTCACAGCTCTTAAAGAAAAGAAAAGAAATGGGCAGAAGGGTGTTCATCCTGCCATCTCCTAAAGAGAAGAGAAAAACAAAGAAATACTCTCTGATTCACCAGTTTGCTGGTAAAGAAGCAGGACTCAAGTCAATTCTGAAGGACATATCTTTGTTGGCCCTCAGCTTCTCTGGCAAACTGATTAAGCTCATTGTTGAGACCACCCCTGCCAGCTCATTCTCCAGCAGAGACAACTAGAGAAAATAATGAGTAAAAAGGATGCCAAGGTGCAGATGCTGCTTTTTTTAGTCTGTCATGCTTGCTCCTGTTTTGTCACTGAAAAAAGTGGTCCCAAATCATGGGGGGAAGAGAAAGGATAGTCTTTTTCTATATCAGAATCTTAGAATTTGCTCTGCTAGGCTTTTTCTGTTAGTGAATCATTTCCTTGGAAAATGAGAAGAGATAAAAGGTCGAGGCAGATTCTCTGGAGGATACAAAGGTTTTCCTTACTTAATTTTGCAACTTCTTTGCAATTTCTTACCCAAGGCTCTAATGCTGTCCTGTAATTAAAGTGATCAGTTTTCATGTCTTATTACCCTTCTTGGATCAATTGGTGCCCGAGGACTGATTATTCTATAAACTTTGTGTCTGGCTCAGCACCCATCACAGGGCTCTGCCCAAGTTAGATGCTTAAATGTCTGTTGAATAAATGAATGAAAATTAAAAATTAGAAAAATATGTAGTGTATTTAGAGGGGGAGAGATCATGTGGGCAGTGGTCTGATAAAAATGTCACAGAGGTTTCTCCTTTTGTTCTGTTTCTTCTTTCATAACATGGCATGTGGAAATATGTTTTACATGATTGCACCTGTATAATCTATATCAGATTGCTTGCAGTTTTGGGTAGGGTGAAAAGGAGGGAGGGAGAAAAATTTCGAACTCAAAATCTTATAAAAATGAATGTTAAAAAAGAAGCAAATTAATAAAAAGAAAAACAAAATATAAAAATATTATAGAATTCACAGTCAGAAGGAACTTTTATTTTAGTTCTTGAGATCCTTAACCTAGAATCCATAGTCCTCCAGGATTAAACTAAAAGTTCCTTCTAAGAGTGACTCCTTTACCTACCACCCATAAACTAATGTTTTTACATAAACACAGAACGTTAAAAAAAAAAAAAAAAAAGAAGAAGCAAATGAATAAAGAGACAAATAAAAAGTAAAAATATTCTAGAATTCACAGTCAGAAGGAATTTTTAATTTCCTCCTTAACCCAGAATCCATAAATTAATATTTTCCAAAAAACACATAATGTTAAAAAAGAGGCAAATGAATAAAAAGGCAAATAAACAACAAAAATATTATAGAATTCATAGTCAGAAGGAACTTTCAGTTTAGTCCTCAAGATGGTTAACCTGGAATCTATAAACTTAAAAAAAAAAAAAAAAACCACAACCCAACAATATTTTTAGAACTTCTTTTCAGAATAACTGGTTTCTTTTGTCGTCTTCTATATTTTACTTTACATATTGAAAGAAATTTTGCTGAGAAGGAGTCTGTGGGCTTGATCAGTATGCCAGAAAGGGAATCCGGACCCAAGGCGGGTTAAGAAGCTCTGACTTAGTCCAGAATTCTTATTTTATAGACAGGATAAAATTGAAGCCCGTGAAAATGACTTGACATAGAGGGAAAGATAGAGGCAGGATTGGAACCCAAGACCTCCTGCTCTAACTAAATCCTTTGCTCTTTCCAATACACCACAACGCTGCTTCTTTGGGGTCCTGGATCCTAGAAGCCAGACATCTGGCTTTCTGTCACTGGAATTACTGGATTATTCTGGCAGAAGACATTTCCAGGGAGGAAATGTCCTTATTCAAAGAGGACGCGTCCTTCCTCACTTTGCAGATCTAGCAAAAACAACTCGTCTTCCTGACTTTGACTCGTGACTTCTGTGCAAATGTTTCGAGCAGCAACAGCCTCTCGTGGAACCGTGATGGGGTAAACAAGACACGGGCGTTTCTGCGTATAGGATTTCTCCACTTCCAGGGAGCTCTCAGTCGGGCGGGCAGGCAAAGTCATCTATTAAGCGCCTATGACATGATGGCACTCTGCTTGGCTCTGGAGAGACCCTTAGTCCTTGCTCTCACCACCAGGGATTCCAGACAACGAGGGGGTGTAGCGGATACAGCGCCAGGCTTGGAATCAGGATGGCGCATGTTACTGAGTTCGAATCTGACCTCCGGTGCTTATTAGTTGTGTGACTCTCAAGAAACCACTTCACTCTGCCGCATTTTCCCTTTTTGGAAAATGAGCTGGAGAAGGAAATGGCAAACCATCCCAACGACTCTGCCACGAAAACCTCAAAGTATAGGGTCGCGGAGGCGGACACGAGTGAACAAAGCCCCTACTATGTGCCAGAGACCAGAGGACCACGTGACTGGAGCTGAACCACTTCTGTAATCCAGCTCCTCATTTTACACAAGAGGAATTTGAAAACCAAGAAGCTAAATGGTTTACTCGGGTGTACACAGTAAACTGATAACTAGGAGAATTAGGATTTGAATTCAGGACCTAGAAAGATTAAGAACTGAATCTAGGAGCCGCGGTTCCAAATCCAAATGTTTTCTTTTCTGTGAGACCCAGGCAACTGGGTGTCACAGCGCCCCTCCTTCTTGACGTTGCATTGGCTAATTTAGCTGTCTGTCTTTTGCTGGTTGCACCTATCAGACTCCTTGGTGGGGTTCGAGGCTGGACTAGATTGATGGCTATTTCAGGTGCCCAAGTCACAGGACTAAAAGACAGCTCGCAGGCGGAGCCTCCTCCGCAGCGCCTCCGCCTCTCCTTGAGGACACACCCTCTCCTCTGCTCTTTCCTCACTATTGGTTATTCTAGATGCCGTTCATTTACTCTCCAAATCTTCATAGGCAAAAATACCTATCTTTTACCATTTCCCTTCTTCTCATTCGCTTCTTTTTGAAGGGGCGGTAATGTTTTCTACGTAAACACGGAGTATCCCCTGGTTGGCTCTTATCCCAATCAGTCTTGCCAGTAGGGCCGGGGTTGAGCAGCTTGGGGCTCTCGGATTGGGTCATCGGTGGGGCGTAGGGCGGGGCAAAGGCTCCTGTCAGTGAGGTGAAATGGCAGCGGCAGTGCCGGCGGCGGCTGCGGTCCCGGGGGGCGGCTGAGGGGGCCGGGACGAGTCGGGGGGCGGGTGGGAGGGAGGAAGGGGGCGGCGGCCCGAGCCGGAGCCGGAGCCGGAGAACAGAAGGCGGCGGCGGCGGCGGCGGCGGCGGCGGCGGCAGCAGAAGAGAAGGAGGAGAAGGAGGACTAGACCATGGCGGCGGCAGCAGCGGCGGCGCAGGTAGGGCCCGTGCTGTCCCTGTTCCCGGGAGCCGGCAGGCAGACGGGCGTCTCCTTAGGGAGCCTCCTCGGAGCAAGCATCCCCACCCCGGGCCGCGGCTCCGCGCCGACGATGCACCTGCGACCGGGCTCTGGCCCCCGGCCTCCGGCCCCCGGCCCAGCCCCTCTCCCGCCCGGCCGGTTGAGGGGCCAGGACCCCTCCCTCTTTCTCTACGCTCTCCATTCCAGCCTTTCTGCCCTCCGCCTCCATCAGGCCCCATCCCATCTAGGGCCTCGCAGACCGTGGTGTTGGTCTGACAGGTGGGGAAACTGAGTTCCAGAAAGAAGAAGGGGCTAGTCCAAGGTCACGTAGCGAGTCAGGGACAGATTTGGGATTCGAACCCATGTCCTCTACCCCCCCTCCTTCCCCCACCCAGGGATTTTTTCTCTTTCCATCCCCACCCCACCCCGCTTTCTCCCTCCTGCAAAATGCGGAAGGGGAAGGGGGAGGCTCTGGGAAGTTGCCCCCAAACCCTCCCGCTTCTCCTCCCCAAGCGCGAAGATTGGGGGCACAAGATCCCGAAGTCTGGACCTTGACATCCATCCCAGTGAGCCGGCTCGGCTTCCGGCCCCTGCAGGGGGGTGGGGGGTGAAGAAGGGGGGCGGAGGGCTGGGGAGAAACCCAGAGGCTAACTGCTGTGGGAGGCTGACCTGGGCAGCTGGGCACATACATGCTTTCTTCCCCTTGCCAAAGAGCACGGGGAGCTCTCCCTTCTCCCCGAACTTCTCCCACCCCAGCTTCCAGCACGAGGCAGAAACGCCAGATTTAGCTGGGGAAAGCCGGGACTCGAGGGCAGGCTTTGCATCTTAAACCACCTGTGTGTCCTTGGCCAAGTAAGGCAACCTTTCTCTTCTCTAAAGGGAGACATTCTATTAGGTGCTCCCTGAAATCCTATGATATCAAGGTCCTCCCCAGAGAATTGTAAGTCTCCCTGAAGTCCTCTGCCATGGCGGAGTTAGACCCGTGACTTTCCAGGCTGACCCTAGGACAAGTACGGGGAAGGGGGTGTGACAGGACACTGTGACCCGGACAGGTGGGGGAGAATTGAGAAAAACTTGGGAAAAGGAGAAGGTCCAGCAGCAAGAAGCAGAGGGGACTTGTTAAACCAATTTCACCAGGCAAGAAGGGTGAATTATTGGGAATGTTGTAGCAGAGAGTTTTATCCAGGGGTCCAATACATATCCCAGCTCCCTTCCCTCAGAATCTGAGCATCAGCATACTCCCCCTCCAATACCTACCTCCCGATTTGCATCACCTAAGCAGCTCACTCACTCCGGCTGCTCAGCTGCAGGAGGTACATGAGTTGCTAGTCTTAAGGGCTGACCAGACTGGTTGGGTGGCATCCTGACTCCAACGGATGATGCCGACCTTCAGACGGCATGAGTCTGCTCACCCTTTCTATGGCTGTTAATTGGGGCTGCACCTTGATAGCAAAGATCTAGTCTCTCACCTTCAATTGGATTGTTCTGTCAGAATGAAATATCTTCAATAGATTGTGGCATTTGGGGCACAGTGGGATTGGGTGAGTCTGCCAAGAGCAGGCATTTCTTTGTTAAGGAATTTTTTTAGAAAGAAAAATGTACTAAAAAGGCTTGGCTAAAAAATTAGTGAATAGGTCACTTCATTTTTCTCTTGCTTCTGAACTGAACTGAGATTTAGCAGAAGAAAGCTTACTGTTCTGTCTGAAGCTATCTGTTTCCATCTTTCCAGGTGGCATTAATTATCTGTCATCTTGCCTCTATCCCAGTTTCTGCTTTCTGACAAGAGGACGGTGCCAAAGCAGTTGGGTTGACCTGTGGGCTTGCAGGAGCTCCTGTGGATGGATAGCTGTGAGGCGGTTTGGGAGGAATTCCATGTGGGTTAGCAGCTGGCATAGAAAGCTGATATATAGAGACAACTCAGCCATATAGAACTGGTGGGGTAGTATGGAGAAGGGTGACAGGGGCAGATATGAAATGACAAACTATTAGAGTCTTGGTCATACCCTTCAGACTAGGAAACAGATTTATGTTCTTCCTTATGGAAACAGCTGTAAAGCACCAACAGAGGAAGGAATCTGAGGCTCCTTTGGTTGACTAAGCTAATGACTTTATGTACATTTCTAAGCAAACTCTTCCCCTTTCACTAACTCAGTTTCTCTACCAAAAAAAATGGAAGAAAAAATTATTGATAATTTCCAGGGTTGAGCTCTGCTCTAATTTCAGTTCAATCTAACAAATATTTAAGGTTCCTTTTTCCCTGTGTTTCCCATGGTGCAGTAGAAAGAAAGGTGAATTTGTAATGCGAGGACCTGAGTTCAAATCATCTCAGCTCTGCTACCAACTAGCTATACAAAAGCCATTTTTAACTTTTCCAAGTTTTACTTTCCTCATCTATAAAATGAGAGACTTGGCTCGGTGATTTTAAGGTCATTTCCAATACATTCTATATGATCCTCTGAACCATTTTGGACACCAGGTAGTAAAGGTTTAAAAAAAAAAAAAAAGTGAGAATGTGTTGTCCCTTCATCTCTCTAGGTTACCTATGTTCAGTGTAGAAGAAATCAGTAGACATTTGGAAGGAGGACCATTTCAATTCCATCACTGAACTTACCCCACATGGTGTACGGCTAGATACCTTAAAAAGAACCTTATGAAGCCTGTGTTGCTGCTATATTTAAATGGGACAGGAGGGGTCTCCTTAGTTAACCCTTTGTGGCTGATCAGAAATCTGGCCTGAAATGGAACTGGCGAGAATAAGAGGTAACTGAGGTATTAGATCAGTCTGTCCTTTGTGAAAATGCAAAGAAATCCAGAACTAGTTGAATTTGGGAAAGAGCCTGTGAAGTGCTTAAGAAAGAATGAATCTCCATTTGCTTTCTTGAAATTTAGAAGAGTGCTTGAAACTTGAACTTCATAGGCAGAATTGGGAGAGAACTCCAGTCATTGGGAGCTCAGGATATCACAAAGATTATTATGAGTTAAGAACATGAATGTATCACTGAGATAATCTTTCTCTGAATCACTGAGAAAGATTATCTCCTGGAAACAGGCTTTGAAATTCCCTCAATAAAGTGCAAGTATTCTGCATCATCTTCAAGATGACACCAAATTTAAAAAGTGGTCCATAGAAGGGGGGTGGGGAAAGGATGTTTACTTTGTGAATAGAACCACTTTGGGTTTTCCTGAGGCAAAAATGTGTCATAGGATCATAGGGTTTAGAGCTGGGAGAAATTCCACTTATTTTTTTTTTTACAGATTAGGAAACTGAGACTCCAAGTCTAAGCAAAGCAGGGTTTGAAACCAGGTCTTCTAAATTCTAAATCTTATACTTACTCTGGAACATCACATTGCCTTTGCTTTTTTATTAGACTCTCATGATATATGAGAGATTCTGTTTTGATGTGTAGATTGAATCCTAAGAGCCATACCTCAAGTCAGAAAGCAGAAAGGTCCAATGATCAGAATGTGTCATTTGGACCAATCTGTGTCTCTTTCCTTTGAGAATTCTCAAGAGATAAGTTGATTTGTCTCCTTCATTGTTCTTCCATCAAGACTTTTATAGATTCTAAGGAAAACTTCTCTTTTAATTCCACTTCTAACCAAACCATAAAAATGAAAGGGAATATCATCCGTTCTTTCTGCTTCTTGGTTCTGGACTTTTAGGGACCCAAGAACCCTCGCTAGATACCATTGCATCATCACCCTGCTTCTGTCATGGCTTAAAAAGTTCATTCTTTCTCTCATGCTCAGAAAGAAACTGAAGTGACAGAGAATTAATTAATCTAGCCAACAGCGAACTGGTCACAAAAACTGAAAACCTACAAGATGTAGATTGAAATCTACTTTCCAGGTCAGATGGAATACTCTAGTAATGACAGTCCTCTTTAAGCACCAGGACCTTAGATATGTTGGTTCTGTTATTACTATTATTACTAATAGTTATAATAAATAAAATAATAGCTTACTGTGACCTAGCATCTATCATCAAACAAAGAACATCCACTGGACATTGAGAGCCCTGACTAAGATGAGAAAGAGCAATTTTCAGTGCCAACTCAAATAGATTTAAGTGCCAGCTCTGTCACTTTCTTGCTTTGTAACCTTGGACAAATTCTTTCCCAAGAGATGCTGTGATATGTTCAGAATTATACTAGATTTGAAGTCAGGGGGAATCTTCTACCTCTGACAATAGCTGTTTGTTTGGCATACCAGCAAGTCACTTCATTTCCCTGAAGTGAATTTGATTATTTGTAAAATGGGGATTATTATCCCTCAAGTACCTGCCTACCAGAGTTGTACCAAACATCAAAAATTACTTTAATCATTATGTTCTCTCTGGATATATTTCCCCATCTGTGAAATGAAGGCTCAGATTATGTGATTTATAAACTTTCTATTCTCTGAGGATGAGAGAAGTCAAAAGCTATAGAAACAGAGCCTGGGCTTTGCCCCAGAAGTCCAAAGGAAATTTTTATACCTTTCCCAAAAAGTGTGAGAGGGATAGGAGTTGAATAGATAAAGCATGGTAACAGCAGCACAATTAAGTTGATAGAAATAGGTTATGTTAATCGAATGGAAGGTTTCCATTGTTATACTATTATAGTATTCCTGTTGACCAGTAAGTGAATTCTGAAATGACTATATTTAAGTGTGAGGAGAGCCTCCAATTTTGCTGTCCTGAGGACTGGAAAACTTTTGGTTTTGTTTCCTAGGAAAAGCAGTGTCCAAAGCGGGGAAAAAAGCTTCACATTTTATTGGGATTATTAAACTATTCTTTCTAGATTTAAGCCAATTTAATCCAGAAAATGACTGATGCTCTATAGCCAATAGCTATATTAGACAAAGTAGAGAACGTGGTTGCTTTTGAAGTTTTTGAACCAGGAAGGAATCTGTGGTTTTAAGGAGCTAAATACCTGTTATATAGATATAAGTGGGAGATCAGGAACATGGTGTAGGATAGGGAGAGAGGCAGGGAATTCAAGTGGAGGATGGAGAAGCTGGAGAATGTGAACTTAAATGTTTCTAAAGGCTGGAAAATTTTGATTCCTTGCTCCTTGGTAGGGAGAACTCTCCTTGCTATGTTAGTATACAAAGATCTGGAAAACAATGGTTATATTTCTGAAAAGGAGGTTTCATTTTGAAGAAGGATGAAATCTTTTATTGAATATCTAGCCAAAGAACCAGCAACCCAAATTCTATCCTAAACTATTTCTGAGTGAGAATATTTCAATATCATTTCAGGATGGGGCTAGGATGTAAATTTCTCCAACGCCTAAGCATTGTGCTCAAGCAGAATAAAAGATTGCTAAGGGGTCAGAAGTAGCAAGGACTTTATGGGAAGTGATGAGAAGTAAATTTCATGCTAGTCTAATGAACATCTTCTCCTTAAATTTGCAAATCTCAAATTGATGTTGCTTAATAACTTTGACTCCCTGCAGAAACTGCTCATTCATGTGAGAAATACCTGGCTGATCTCCAATAATTTCCTATTTTAGTTTTGTTTTGGAAACCCAAGTCCAGGCTATCCCCTCACCTTATTTGATGTAATGGAGTGGGAGAGAGAAATAAGGAATCAGCACTCCTAGGTTTTCTGCCTAGAATTGATATTAAGAGTATTTGAAACAATTCTTCTTTCCCTATTCATTCCACCTTTTCATTCTCAATGGCCCTCCTTGTTTAAAAGGGAATAAAAAGAGCAGAAGAGTCCTAGTTCTTTCTCTACCAGCCACATGTAGACTGTTGTATGCTTTGAGCTTCTCAGACAAATTTAGGCAGTAATTACTGTTATCCCATAATTCCAGTTAGTTTGGAAATCTCCCTTGTGCACTAATTTTGCCCTCTCTTCTTTCCTCCCTTCCCCCCAAATTCTTGGGTGAATCCTTTAGACTCAGCATTTTCTGTTCACAATTCAATTCCTTCCAGCCCCAGCTGCAGACTTTGACTCTCTCAGGAAGCGCTTGAGTGGACTGCGTTGTCAGAATCTTAAGAATGATTAACCCCCAGTTAGGCTGAAGTCATCTTCACTGAGTCAAAACACCTCCCTTGGACTCATCGGTAAGTGGTTTCTGAGATGGGAGGTTCAGTAAACTGGCAAAGATGTAGATAGAATAGGAAGTTGACCCGGTTGCATGGGACTGTCGGCTGGAAGGAGGGTGTGGATGAGGGGCATTTCCAGAGATAATTTACTTTGTGTAAAAATTGATAAGGGAACTGTTCCACAGATTGTTAATGGCATCTGGAGACAATAGGGAGAATAAAAGGAAGTTTCTTGAGTTTCTTTTAAGGTGAATGGGAATTGGTGAGGCTTCAGCATGTTTTATACATCTAATGTGACCAATTCCTTTTCTTGCCACAGAAAAGGGCAAAAGCATGAAGAAGTCAGGAGTCTAGGCTTTTATACCTATCTCCATAGCTCTCAGCAATTCCCTTTCTGGTATATGGACAAGTGTACCATCTGCTCAGTCATGGTGAATGTGGCTAAGCAGGAGCAATTATATCAATTCATTTTCCAGAATTGTATCTGATTTGTGAGATCTGGCTATATACTCTAATGCTTTGATCCCTAGGCCTCTCTATTAAAAAGAGACAGATCTTGTTTACCTGAACAGCACCAGACATGCTGAGCCCCTCCTCCCCATGTCTTGACTCTTGGTCCATTGTGCTATATATGTGTTATATGTGGTAAAAAGTTTATTTTGACCATTCTATCTATACTTCCCAGCAAGAGGTGAAAAGGCAGCATCTTCAAAGGTAGTTAGATGGGGCTCCTGAGGTACTAAGTAGGTGAGAGCCTTGATGCTCATCAGGAGTACCAAGGCAGGGACCCAAGAATTCCATTGGATATGGAGGTAGGGTGGGGGAATGAGATCAGAAGCCTTCTGACTTTGGCCCATATAACCAAGAGGACAAATTGCCAGTGCTTTGATCAATCCTGGGCTCCCTGCTAGGAAAAACTGACTTTTTGGCCCATTAACAAACAGCCACATAATTAATCGTGAGTGGTAATTGCTTCTGTCAGTGCCAATAGCACACTTTAGTAAATGAGATGAGAACTATCAGATGCTCAGTTTGGAGGGCAGGATGGTGGGAGAGGATTGTGAGAGGGACAGGGGTGATCAGGAAGGAATGCAGAAACAGTAACATCCATAGCATTAACAGCCCATATTCTTTAGGCACTGTGCCTGAATTCTTTCAGCATTCTGGAGTACCGTTGTGTATTGTGGGATTCTGGCTAAATACTATAGAGTACTGTTGGTATAGAATACTGTGGGGTATTGTTAAGGCTTAGGAAATATCTGTTTCTTGGATGCTGCTGAATTGTATTTAATACTTGAATACAATTTGAATATTTAAAAATCAAGTTTTGTTGCCTATTGTTCACTTAGAATTTATGACCCTGTGTGTCATATGGGTACCTTCCTTATTCTCTAAGGATCCATTCTAATCTATCCTCCTTCAGTGATAGAACATGTAAAGGAATCAAGTTCTGAAAATCAGAAGGATGCTGGCTAATTTTGTAGATTTGGCTAGAAGGCAAAGCAGGTGGGGTGGACTTGATAGAATTGGTTAATTGGTCAATAAATAAAGAAAAATAATGTTAATTGTGTGAGGCTTAAAAAAAGTCATTGGTAAACTCTTTTTGGTGTAGACCAAATGGAAAAAGGCAGGGGAGAATATCAAATATTTATTAAATGCACTGTGTGGTCAGTATTTTGTATAACTAACTTGTGTTTCTCTCATGCCATAGATGGAGTTATAACCTCCCTCATTTGGGCCTCTGGTGAACCTTTTCTTTTCCCCTTCAATTTCCTCCATCCCTAACCATTTCTGATGAACATCCCTGAGATCCTGAGCCTTCCCGGCATGGCGAGCCCAGCCCTCAGCCCTGACTCCTCTTCCCATGAGGCCCTTTCAGGCCCTGCCTGTTCCCCCACCTCAGATTCTGAGAACCTCAGCCCAGATGAACTGGAGTTATTAGCTAAACTAGAGGAACAGAATCGGTGAGTGAAGAAAAGGACATTTGCTTCCTAAGGAAGGCCTGGAAAGAGGGCTGTCATTTTTACCAGCCTTGAAGTATTTTAAAGAGTCAAATTGTACATAATGTTATATTAGAAATTACACAGAGACCTCTGGTAATTTCTTGGTCTTTAAAAACTAATTATTCAAGGGAGACATCTGAAGAAAGGAATAATTCAAAAATTGAAGTGAGGAGGCAGAAAATCCTAAAATGAGGGAAAATTGTGTAGAAATATGAATATGAGCATTAGAACTGGGAATTAGACAGAACTAGGTGATTTGGGGTTGAATTGGCCTGTTGTTAAGGGTCCAGAAATCCTGCTATTGCAGTAGTTACTGCTTCTCGCACCAGTTCTTACTCCCCATCTGTTGAACAGGGCCCCTAAAACTCCATTGTCATTGAGCTACATATAGGGGCCTACCCAGGCAAAGGGTAGAGACCAAAACACTCCTATTGTGGCCTAAGGCCCACTGCCAGGAATGTGGTAGGCAGTGTCTGGGACAGAGAGAGGAATCAGCCAGGTCTGCATTGATGATTGTGTCTGTTTTTGCCCTCCTTCCCATCCAGGCTTCTGGAGGCTGACTCCAAGTCGATGCGTTCCATGAATGGTTCTCGGCGAAACAGCGGCTCTTCCTTGGTCTCCAGCTCCTCGGCCTCTTCCAATCTTAGCCACCTGGAAGAGGACACTTGGATTCTCTGGGGCCGAATTGTTAATGAATGGGAGGAGTGGCGACGCAAAAAAGAAAAGCTGCTCAAGGTAGGGTCCTGGGAAGCAACATGAGCATTTCCTCCAAATCTACAGTGGCAGGGCAGAGTCCATCAGATTGGGGGGGGGGGGGGGGGGGAGGGCGGGGGGAGGGCAGGGGGGGAAGGGATAAAGAAGGATGTCCATTTACTGCACTGGTTATAACTGTACTTTTCTTCATGACAATTGTTGGCACCAGTAAACACTGCTGGCTATTATTTGCAGGAAACTCTACTAAGCACTCTGAGAAATAAGTGAGACATAATTCCTATAGAATTTCCATTGTTAAGAAGGTAGAATATATACCATAAAGATAAATTAATAATTAAAATAGCAATAAACAAGTATTTATTAAAGCACCTGCTTTGTTCCAGGCACAGTGCTAAACATTCAGCATCCAGAAAAAGTAAGCAAAAATAGTCCCTGCCTTCAAAGACTTTAAATTCTATGTAAATCAGAACATACAGGATAAATTCAGAGTAAATAGAAAATAATCTTAGAGGAGAAGGAATTAGCATCTGAGAGGATTTTAAAATACTTTCTGCAGGATCTGTGTCTTAAAGGAAGCCAGGGATGATCTAAGAGTCAGAGGTGATGAGGTGAATCATTCTAACATAGGGATAGCCAGTGCAAAGGAACTTTAACAAGAGATGGAGTGTTTTGTGAAGAATAGCAAATAAGCTATTTATGACTGAATCATAGCATTTTTGTAGGGTAGTAATAATGTATTAAAAGATAGCAAGAGACAAGGTTATAAAAGAATTAAACAAAGGATACAGAAGTAGTAGGAAGCCATTGTGGTACATTGAGTAGTGATGTGAGGAATAACATGCTTTAGGAAAATTTCTTTGGCAGATATGCAGAGGATGGATTGGAGTAGAGAGACTTGAGGCAGGAAGTCTATAAAGCCTTTCCCAGTCAATAGTGCTCTTCCCTTTAGAGCTCCATGACCCCTACCCCACGCTGTCTCTCATAGCCTCATTAGCTTTCTAATTAGATAATCCATTCTCTGTATAGTTTTCCTAAAGCACTGCTCATTCCTTACCTTACTATTCAGTATATTGCAATGGCTTTCTATTACTTTTGAATTAAATATAACTTCCTAATGAGGCTATGGAGAGGCAATGTTGATCTGAGTTCAAGGCCTGCCTATAATTCGTATTAGCCATGGGACCCTGGGCAAGGCATTTAAGTTCTCCTTGCCCCCAGACAATTGTCTTAGGTCTATAATTAGGTTCTAGTATGCATTGGGAGGGATTTCTTCACCAAGAGTTCCCTACACTGATGAGATCACAGGACAAGGAAAAGAAAGAAAATAGCTTTTAAGTGCCAAGTGAGCAGTCTGCACTGTCATGGGGTTCAGAGGGAGAGATTTCTCTTGGCTAGGGCATTAGAAGAAAAAGTTACATTTGAATCTGGAAGATTGTGTAGAACTTATATTAAGAAATGAAGAAGGACATTCAAGGTGAAAGTCAGACACTGTGAACAAAAACAGTCAAAATGTACCTACTGTGTTCATAGGAGAATGACAAAGTCAGTTTGTTTCACTGGAAGGTTCTGGTAGGGTAACAGGAGCCTTGCATCATAAAGAATATATTAATTGGATCTTAGGCTTGTTAATATTTATGTTGGTATAATGCATTATTATCAAAACATTGTTTTTAGATGCATAAAACAATGAAGGAAATCAGTTACATCAAAATATAGTTACTGAAATATTAAGGGGACAAGTTCATGGACTCCCTTAAGTCTCCTTATCTGAAACTTAAGAAATAACAGAAGAGACACTGGGTTTCATTGGATCACTAGAGTTTTGGTAGCTGGCAAAAAAAAAAAAAAAAAAAAAACATTTTGCCTCTAGACCAAAATTTTGTTCCCTGTATTTTGATGCCAAGAACTCAGTATCAAGTGCTACATAGAGTGTAATAGCAAGTGATTAGGAAAGTCACTCAACGTGTTTTTGCAATCCAAATTCTTAGTAGAATGTGACCTATACCAAGGAAAATCTAGAACTAACTTACTAGTTATAAATTACCTGTTTTTCTCCTTTCCTTGCATTGTAATTTTACAAGTTAATGACATAGGCTTGACCTCATCACCCTTAACTCCTATTAATAATGGGTTTGGTTCATTTACGTCCTCTCCTTCCCACTCCTTCCCTACTCCCACCAAATGTTTTATAGACTGTTCAGTCAGGTTTTTCTGCTGTTACTTACTCAAGAGCATTTGTCTCTATGTAATTCTACCAATCCTAGCCATCTAAGTCATTTTGCTTGGCCATTCTTTATCATCTAAAATAGTTACATTTCCTAATCTAAAGATCATGGTTCTATTGATGGGCCATTTGTGAGATGATTTATCTGACTAGTGGGATTGGGATCTCCAAAGTCTAGCATATGAGATAATGTAAAGGGAATTTTTTTTATAACTGAAAATAAAGCTGTAAAGAGCAGTAGAATAGTTTCCTAGTTTTTAAAAAGATGCTAATATACTTTAAATTGTTGCAGTAGACCCTTGTCATTTTGCTATCTTAAGAAAAAGTCAATGTTTTCCCAAACCTTGTGTAACCATTCAATATAATACAGCATTGTTAGATACGTACATAGCTTGTTAAATATTGATATATTTAAAATAACAACAACAACAAAAAGCATCGGGAGTGTCATACACTAGAACTGAAGTCAGAAAAGCAAGTTTTGAGTCCTGTCTCAGATGTGTATCTAACCAGAGAGAGGACTCAGATATATAACTAGCAGTGGGATCCGAGCAAATCATTTCACTTATTTCTGCCCCATTTTGTTCCTTTGTAAAATAAAGAATTTGGACATGATGGCCTAGACACTAGGGATATGAAGTTAAAAAAAAAAAAAAGTGTTCTCATTCTACTTGGGGAATATGAGACGTACACAGATAAGTACATACAAAGCAAGATTGGTCAGGAGGAGAGAGATTAGTAATTGGGGAGATTGGGAAGCGCTTTGAGTAGGTGACATGTGAGCTGAACCTTAAAGGAAATTAAGGATTTAAAGAGGTACAATTGAGAGGGAGAGCATTGCTAGTATGGAGAAATTTACATAAAGGCTTGGAGGAAGGAAATGGAATTTTGTTTTCTGGGAATAGCAAATAAGCCAGAATTTTACTACATAGTTTCCTAGTTTATGTAGAGGAAGAATGTATTCAAACAGGCAAACTACTGTAAGGCTGTGAAGGCAAATGAAAGGAATTTGTCTTTTATCTGACCCTGTAAGAATAAGGCAAGGGAATCTATAAGTGCCTAATCAGCCAGCTGCATTTATACACTCCAACAAAAACAATATTGAGCTTGCAAACTCAGGTGACTTGAAGGATGGTTAACTTGTCAACTTAGCTTAGTGCCCTAGATAGAAATAGGGAAGTTCAGAAAAGGTCTGGGGAGAAACATGGTAAGTCAAGTCAGCTAGGTGGCTAAGTAGATAGAGCTCTAATAGTGGAGTCAGGAAGTTCTAAGTTAAAATCTTATGGGTTCCAGGATGTGTGAGGAAAGAATTTACTGGGCACAGAAGGAGAAGATGTGTTATAACCTTGTTTGGTAGTCAGGAAAGTGATCATGCACTCCAAACATAGGTATTTAAGAGAAGTGTATATGTATTCAGACTTAAAATTTTTGTGAAACTCATTGAATTTATTAGCAAATTCCCATAATGATTTGTGTGAGGATGAATTATGCTGCCACGAAACATCTGTAGGGATTGGGAAACCCTGAGCAGTAAAATAAAGGTTTTGAGGGATCATTAGTAAGATTTTAACCACTACTTTCAATCAAATGATAGAGCTTTTTGGAAAGGAAGATACTGAAAGTGAACAGCTGTTTATGTAGATAGAATCAAAAAATAAGATTTGCTTATCTGCTTCATGACTCACAATATCAGAATGATGGATGCTTGCCTGAAGATGGAGGTCATGTTATGAAAACTGGGAAGAACATGCTTGGTAAGCTGATCAAGAGGACATTAAATTAATTAGAGGCAGAAAGGGAAGAATTAATAGGAATCATTGAAAGCTAAGCACTACAAAGAATACCTGTAAATAAGAATGTAGGAATCTTATTTATTCTTAAGAGATAATCAGATAGTGCTTACAACTTCAGATATTTGCATATCTATAGGATATGGATAATACAGAAGGTGAACTTGAAATTTAAACACAAATATATAAATATGACTTCATAAGAATTCTCAAGACTTAGTGGCTTGGGAGAGACTTTCATTTATTCACTACAAACTCAAGTGCCTATTCTGTTTAACTGTACTAGGTAGGCACTGGAAAAAATTCTGTGATAAACGGAATGTGGCTACTCTTTACATTTTAATAGATACATAACTAGGGCAACTAGATGAAATAGTGGTTAGAGCACCAGGTCTAGAGTCAGGCAAACTTGAGTTCAAATCCTGTGTGGTTGGGAGCAAGTCTAAATTTAACTCTGTTTACCTCAATTCCCTTTATCTGTTAAACTGAAGAAAGAAATGGCAAGCTACTCCAATACCTTTGCCAAGAAAATCCCCAAAATCATGAAGAGTCTGACATGACTGAAAAATAACTGAACTAAAGATAACTAGAATGTAGCAGTGGAAGAACATGTGTTCAGATCAAGGGAAACATCTTCTAGTATGGCACTGTACATGGAGAATGAAGAATGGGCTGCCTTAGAAATCTGGGAGCTCCTTGAGCCAAAGCTCAATGACTTTTTGGCAAGGATATTATACACAGGATTTTTCTATAGGTATGATTTGGACTAACTTGTCCTATGAGATCCCCTTCAGCTCTGAGATTCTGGGGCTTAGAACTGTCAGAGCTTTAGAAACATAGTAGAGAGCTGTTGGATGAAGAGAAAAGGTAGGAGAAATAAGTGATAATCAATTTCCTTTGTTTCATAATCTTCAATCTTTCCCCCCTCCCTACTGCTGACAAATATTCTCATGTCTCCCCTTTCCAAAGCCATTATGTGACTCCTCTATCTTCTCAAGTCATTAACCCCACATCTCTTAATCCTTCTATTGTCCAATTCCATTTCAAGGGGTGAGCAAAAGGGGCATGTGATCCAATTTCATTGATATAAGCAAAACTCAGGTGAGAAAACGCCATCTACCAATGTAGATTGATGCCCTCTCAGTAACTTCTAGCCTTAAAGAAGGTGTCCAGAGCCCTGAGAGGGCTTGGTTAAACAGTCTGGCCAGAATCACACAGCTGTCATGTCAGTGGGGACTTGAACCCAACTCTTTACATAGTGATAGTCTGCTTCACACTTGGTGATTCAATTTTCTCTTCTCTCACTTATTTCTCAATTTCTTGCAAAGTTCCTTCCAACTTTATCTCATACCTAAAACTGTTATTTCCAAGATTATAACAATCTCTTCATCACAGAAACTAATGTCCTTTTTTTTTAAAAGTCCCCATCCTTCTTGACCTCTCTAACATTGTCTACCAGAATGTAAGACTTTCCTCTCCTCTTAGATTCTTTCTCCCTCCTAAGTTTTTGTGACACTCTTTACTCCTGGTTTTCCTCCTTCTCACTCTGCTTTGCTGGATTATTGTCCCTGTCTCAGTGTCCAACCCTGGATATTTCAGGGCTCTATCCTGGGCCCTCTTTCATTTCTCTTTACAACTTCTTGTGCTTTCATCAGGTTCTGTGACTTAAGTTATCCTAGATTGTAGTCTAACTCTTATTGGTTTTCCTGAACATTCCATATCACCAGCTACCTAGTTAATATTTCCCAACTGGAAGTCTTAAACCCACCTTTCCACTAAACTCCTTTTGTAAAAGGTCCATCATCCTTCATTCCTCACTGTTTTTCACTTCCCCACTCCCAATTCATTTAATTGTCCAAATATTGCCAGTTCTGCCTTCCCAACATAACTTTTCCATGTCCCTTTCTCAGTACTCAAAACAGCCTTCACCCCAGTGCAGGCCTCTTATTCAGACTCATTTGACTCTTGGCTTTCAGTTTTTTCCTTCTGTGATCCATTCACACAGTTGCCCAAATATTCTTCATAGAGTACTATCTGACAATACTACTTTTCTGCTCAAGAATCTTCAGTGGTTTCCTGCTGCCTCTTAAAATAAAAAATGCCCTGGCTGATATTTTCAACCCTTTTCAAGCTAATACGAGTTTACCTTTCCTAGAATATTCCCAATTATTCCTTGATAATAACTTGATATTTCAATGAAACTGGCCTATGAAACAATGAAAGTTGTTCCTTAAATATGTCATTCCATCTTCTATCACTATGCTTTTATAGATGGTTAGCCCCTGCTTAGAACAATCCTTGTTTACAATCTTAGAATCCACATCTTTGAATCCTTTGGCTTCCTTCAAACTTCAGTAGGATATAAGCTTCTTGAGGGTAAGAGCTTTTTTGTTTTGTTTTCCTATTCCTAGGAGTTAACACATTACTTTGTATATAGTAGGGTATTTAATGTGTACAGTGGTGCTTAATAAATGCTTTTTAGACTATACTATAATATATATTATACATACTCATATATATGTATACATATATATTTGTAGAGAGAGAGGGAGGAAGAGAGACAGGGAGACAGAGAGACAGAGAGAGAGACAGGGACAGAGAGATAGAGAGAGGGTGACAGAGAGAGAGAGAGAGAGAAAGACAGGGAGACAAAGAGAGAGAGGGAGGGATGGAGAGGGAGAGAGAGAAAGAAAATTAGGGAGGGAAGAGATTATACTACAAACTAACTTTTGAGTTTAATTCATTAGTCC
The DNA here is from genome assembly GCF_016432865.1 of Antechinus flavipes. Classification (NCBI taxonomy): domain Eukaryota; kingdom Metazoa; phylum Chordata; class Mammalia; order Dasyuromorphia; family Dasyuridae; genus Antechinus; species Antechinus flavipes. Next base: position 679,995,836 of record NC_067398.1, on the reverse strand, counting down.
TCAGACTCAGATGAAGTACATACCTGAATACTCAAAGAACTGGTAGATATGATTGTTGAGCAAATATCTATGATCTTTAAAAGAATGGGGAGAATTCGAATGAATTAGAGAAGGGCAATTTTCCCAGTTTTCAAAAAGAAGATATTGCTTCAATTGCCAGGGAACTTGCCTTAGAGGCCACTGAGCTTGACTTTTGAGTCCTGACAAGATTATAAAATATAATATTAAAGGAATATTAGTGAACATTTAGAAAGAGAATATAGTGATCACAAAGAACAACCATGATTTTATCAATTATAGGTCATAGGATCATAGAATCATAGATTTAAAATTAGGATGACCTTGATTGTTATCTAATCTGACCCCTTCATTGTACTTGAGAAAACTGAGGCCCAAAGAGTCAAAACTGGATTTCTGAAAATAACCCAATTAATCTCTATAAGTCGGATATATTTATAAATAGTATATTTTACATTATATATATATACTGCATATACATTGTATGTGTATACATGGATATATAGTTTTATACATGTGTACATGTACAATTTATATTTGTAAAGCATATGTATACATAATTACATAGATATATACATAGATACATACATATATACATAGATTGATATGACGATATCACATTGAACCTCCCCCCAAAACAAAGGAAAACTGTTAAGCAAAATCAGTTGACATATAATTTTTATTTATAATATATGTAATGGTCATCATTCCAGAGAAGAGGGATATGTTTCATCATCTTTTCTCTGAGGCCAATATCAGTTATTGCAATTAATCAGTATCTAATTAATCTGGCAGCCTTTTAATGTTGTTTTAATTTACATTGTTATATTATGGTGTGCATTGATCTCTTTATTGGTTTACTTCACTCTGCATCAATTCATACAAATATTCCTTTGTTTCATTGAATTCTTCATATTCATAATTCTTATAGCATGACAGCTTTTCATTGCTGTCATATATCACAATCCATTCAGTCATTCATTCCCTAATTGATGAGCATTCAATTTTCCACATTTTTGCTAGCACAAAAAGTGCTATTATGTATATTTTCTTTGTTTTGATTTTAGCAAAACATTTGATAAAATTTGTCATGTTATATTCAAGTGAAGATGAAATGATGTAGATAATTAGTGAATTTGACTTGGGCCAGACCCAGGAAATAGTTACTAGTAGTTTAATGTCAACTTGAGAGGAGGTCCCAGTGAATTTTACAGGGATCTGTGCTTGGCCGAGTGCCAAATAACATTCTTATCATTAACTTGGATAAAACCATATTTAATATGCATATCCAATTTCCAGAAAACAGAACTCTATGAGGGATAACTAATATTGTATAGCAGTCAGGATCCCAAAACATCTGATAAGCTAGAATATTAGGCCAGAGTGTAAAGTCTTACACCAGAGTTGAAAAAAAAAATCAACTTCATACATACAAGATGAAAAAGTAGATCATCTGAAAAAGATGTGGGATCTTTAGTGAATTACAAATTCAGTGTGAGTGAAGAATTATGTCAACCAATAACACACCAAAAAATCCCAAATCTAATGCTAAACAAGGCTTTATTAAGAAAGCCAAAGTGTGGGAGGTCATCATTGCACTGTAGTTGGCCTTGGCTGGACTACAGTAAAGTGTTGTGTTAACTTCTGGATACCACATGTGAAGAAGGGCATGATAAGCTGGAGAGTATCCAGAGGAAAGCAAATAGGATGGTAAAAGACCTCATTGTGTCACATGAGAATCAATTGAGAGGGCTGGGGATACATAGCTTAGAGGGTGACATGGTTACAATTTTGAAGTATTCAAAAGGCTGCAGAAGGTAAATTGGCTTGTTCTGTTCAGCCCCAAAAGAGAAGGATCTAAAAATAATGGGGAGAAGTAGCAGAGAGACTTAAATTTGATTCAAGGAAAAACTTCCTAACAAGTAGCAATATTAGATTACTAGCCTTCTAGGGAATGGAGTGGGGAGAAGGGAGGGAAAAAAATTTAGAACATAAGGTTTTACAAGGGTGAATGCTGAAAATTATCTATGTATATGTTTTAAAAATAAAAAGCTTTAATTTAAAAAAAAAAAAAAACCAAGTAAGGTTGTTCATAAGGTAATGAGGATTTAAAGCAAAGGTTGAATACTTGTCCAGCAAGTTGTTAGAAGATTTTTATTCAGAAAAGTGTTGGACTAGGTGACCTCTGAAGGCCTTTTCTAATTCTGTAATTCTATAGAAGATTCATTATTCTAAAAGCAGAGCATCTGGTAAATTTATCTTATTAAGAGTTTTTTTTTCTCAATAGGCAAGGGAAAAAGTACTATACTCTGAACCTGATTTTTGACGACCAGGAAGAAACTGCTCACAAAGCAGAAGTACTAGAACATTGTTCTAGTCTGACTAGACCAGAGAGAGAGATTTCAAAAGGGAGAGCAAATTTCAAAAAGATCAGGGAGAAATCAGGGAGAAAATAGCTATGTTGTGGAGACCAGAGATTCTTAAAAGGGAAGGTAATTCTAGAGTGAATAGAATAGAATGAAATTCTGAGAATATGATTATTAATATTTCCAATAAGAAAGAAAAGGGGTCATTTAAAGAGAATGAGGGTGGAAATAGTTTGATATAGCTTCCCAGATAGCTCTCTCAGATTCAAAGGGGAATATCCTTGTAATAACTTGATAGGGGATGGTTAACCTGAAGAAGAAAAGGTGTCAGGTATGAAAGTTGGGGAGGAGAGGAAGGAAAGAGCACTGGAGTACACTGGAGTGCTGAAGAAGATGGAATAAAGGGCATGGAACAAAAGAACATAGAAGCATGGCAGAATTATGTCAGGAAAGCTGAAATAAGATAAGCCTTTAAAAAAAAAAAAAACTTTCCTCAGAGAAAGGGTAGGCCTACTGCTTAGAAAGGATGGTACAGTATAAATGGATGATAAGAAAAAAGTGAAACTACTTAACATTTTTAAAATTCCCTCCTTCATTATAAAGGAATCAGCATCTGATTGAGAAGATTAAGATTAACATGGTCATAAAGGAATTGGAGGGGGGGGGAGGGCAAGGGAAGATCAGTAAGAAGTTCATGAGATAGCAAGTAGAGATTCTAATGCTAGAAATCACAAGAGCAGGATTCTGGGGGGAGGGGATTGGAAACTAGGCATAGGAACAGATGTAGGGCCAGGGAAGGGCACAGATAGTGGTTCTTAAGTATTTGAGGAACTGTCATGTGGAAAAGAAATTAGACTTGTTTTCCTTGGAGGATTAGGAAGGAGCTGCTCAAGGGCAGATTTAGATTCAACATGAGGAATGGACTACTTTAGAAAATTGTGGATTTCTCCTCTCTGCTGGTTTTAACCCCCACAAATCACTTTTAATTCATTTATTACCTGTACACAAGAGAAATAGCTGATAAACTCAAAAGAAACAGTTTTATTCTCTTTGGAGGTTTTCAAACAGAGACTGACCGCTTGGGGATGTTTCAGAGGGGGCACTTATTCAGATTCCTGTGAGGCTGGATGACCATTGAGGTCCCTTCCAGTTCTGAGAATCTGTGATTTTATAAACAAGGCCAAGCCTCTAGATCAAGAAGAATTATTTCAAGTGTTTAAAAAAGAAAGGAATCAATTATGTATTGTGATCTCTAAGAAACTGGACTTAGGGAAAATGGAAGAGAAGAGTCTTGTAAGACTAGAGATGGGTAAATGTTACCCATTTGTTTTTTGTTTTTTTTAATTTAGTTATTTTGGTTGGTTGTTGTCCTTTGCTCTTTAAGAAGGGCAAAATATGCAACTATGGATCTGACTATGGCTGATCAGACCAATATGGGCTTAGAATGGACACAAGTATGAACATTTGGAGTGGATTCTCTAACTTTGCTCATCTGTAAAAAAAAAAAAAATTTTTTTTAACTTTGCACATCTTGTATTTCTTCTGAGCTAATTCAATTCTGCTTTGCTCATAAAGCACAACATTTTCTTTGATGAGGGCATATCATGATAGGTTGTCCAAGGCCAGCATCTCCCATGATGTACAATCAATCTAAATCTTAAATTTGAAAGTGTCCTTATATCACTTTTTCTGACCACTTATGAGCGCTTATCCCATGTGAGTTCTCCAGGAAATAGTCTTTTTGACAAGAATACATATAGCATTCAAACAATGTGGCCAGCCCAATGGAATCACATTCTCTGCGGTAGAGTTTGAATATTTGGCAATTTAGTTGGGTTAGGGTTAGAGTTAAAGTTAGGTTTAGAGTTGAGTAAAATTTAAAAAAAAAAAAAAAGACATCACCATACCATTTTCAAGGTTAAAGGAGAAGAGGATTTCACAAACTAAAAGAATCAACATAACATCAAGACCAGACAAATTCCATGATGTTATTTAGTGAAAGTTTTTTTTTAATTGCTATTTTATTTTTTCCAGTTACATGTGAAACAATTTTTAACATTTGTTTTTAAAACTTTGAGTTCCAGATTCTCTTCCTTCCTTCTTTCCCAGAAGGCACATGTGAAGTTATGCAAAACATTTCTATAAAAGTAAAAAAAAAAAAAAACCTCAAGAAAATTAAAGTAAAAATAAAAAGTATGCACAATCTGTACTCAGATAGAATCATTTCTCTCTCTGGGTATGGATAGCACTTTTCATTATAAGTCCTTTAGAGTAGTCTTGGATCACTATATTACTAAGAATAGCAAAATCATTTGTAGGTGATCATTCCACAACATTGCTATTATTTTCTGTACAGTAAACTTTATTCTGCATGAGCTCATGAGGACTTTTCAAATTTTTCTGAGAGCATCCTGCTAATCATTTCCCATGGAATAATAGTATTGCATCATAATCACACAATTTATCAAGCCATTCCCCAAATGATGGGGTATCCCTGAGAAAAGAGCTGCTATAAATATTTTTATGCACATGTCTTTTTTTTTTTTTTTTTTTTTTTTAATCTCTTTTGGGATGCCATCTAGTGGTGGTATTTTTAGGTCAAAGGGTATAGTTTCAAACTGCTTTACAGAATGGCTGCCTCAGTTCACAATTCCAACAAAAATACATTAATGTCCCATTTTCGTCCACATTCTCTCCAACGTTTGTCATTTTCCTCCTCTGGCCCATTAACCAATCTAATAAGTATGAGGTAGTACCTCAGAATGACTTAATTTGCTTTTCTCCAATCAGTAGGTTATAAGAACATTTTTTCATATGATTAAGTAGTTTGATTAGTTCTGAAAACTATTAATATCTTTTGATCATTTATCTGTTGGGAAACAGAGCTTGTTTTTTTTTTTTTTTTTTAATAAATCTGACTTAGTTCCCGATATTTTTGAGAAATGAGGCCTTCATCAGAGAAACTTCCTTCAAAATTCTTTTCACAATTACTTTTGCTAACTGTATCTCCTTATTTATTTTGTTCTCTCTTCTTTCATCCTGTCCCTCTTCAAAAGCATTTTGCTTGTGACCATCTCCTCCCCCAATATGCCCTCCCTTATGTCACCCTTTCCCCTTTTCTTATTCCTTTTCCTCCCTACTTGGCTGCAAGATAAGATAGATATTTATACCCATATGAATATGTATGTCACTCCCTCTTTGAGTCAATTCTGATGAGAAGAAGAGTCTTAGTAGCAGTTTCATGACCATTAAGCTCTAAGTACTAAGAACCAAAAACTAAGAATAAATCATAACAGAGTAACCTTACTACTTTTTGAGAGTATTATTAGAGTGACAAATTAACTAACAGGAATTTATTAAGTATGTACTGTGTTCCAAGGACTGTGCTAGGTACCAACAATACAAAGGCAAAAAAAAAGAAATGATCCTTCCAAAGAAATAATATTCTATTACAGGAGATAATATGTATGTATATAAATAATGGAGAAAAAATACAAAATAAATACACAGTAGTTAGGGAGGGAGGCTACTAGCAATTGAGGGAATTAAAATTGGCTTCAGTTTTATGAGGGATCAGGAAGATAGAATTGCATTCCTGGCTTTGGGGGTGCAAAGGCATGAAGAAAGATAGAAAATGGAATGCCATGTTTGAAGGGAGAGAGAAGACCAATTTGATTATACCATAGAAATAGGAGGAGAAATAGTAATAATACATAATAATCCCAGAATGAACAGTTGGAGCCAACTTGTAAAAGGATTTAAAATTCAAAAGAACTTATATTTAATTTTGTATTAGGAGCCACTGGAGTTTGAGTTTAAGTTTAATATAGTATCTACATTTAAGGAAAATCATTTTGTCAGTTGTGTGGAGGACAAATTGGAATGCAGAGCCATGAGGTAGGAAGAGTGAGGAGGCCCATACAACAATTCACGTGAAGAATAATGATGGCCTGAATCATAGAGGTAATTGTGAGTAGAGAGGAGTCGGATTTAAAAGATGCTGTTAAAGCAGAAATGATAAGATTTGGCAACTCCTTGGATATTAGAAATGACAGAAAATGATGATTGAAGATATATGCCACGGTTGTAAGTCTGGGAGACTGAAAAAATGATAGATATTCAATAGAAGACAAAGTTTGTGGGAATAGCAACTACTTCTATTTTGGTTCTGTTGAGTTTGAAATAGCTATGAATTATAATTCTAGAGGACTGAGGATGAATTATGTCATCCATCTCTGAGATAAAGAGAAGATGAACTCAAGCTGCAGAATAAAATAAGTATCTTGATGTTAGCCAGCATAGGAATTTGTTTTGCTGACTGTGCATATTTGTTACGATGATTTTTCTTTATCAGTAGGAGGTAAACATGGGAGGATAAGGGAAAAAGGGGAAGGGTTAGGAAAAAAAAAAAGAAAGAAACCCACTGAAGCATGGTGTTTTTGTTTGTTTTGTTTTGTTTTGTTTTTTAATTCAGAGAACAGAGGGAAACCCAGAAGTAAGCATAGACAGGGCAGCTTTGAAAGCTACAGAATTATATACTTAAAAGAAAAACAAGCTATACATCATGGAGATCTGCAGTCTCCTGGAGTACTCTTTATTATATTTATTTATATTATATTTATATATTTTATTATATATAAATTTTATTATATTTATGTATTTTTATTATATGTTTACATGATTATGTTTATGGAAATACTCATTTTGTTTGGGATTTGTTAAGTTCAAAATAAAAATTTAAAACATTTTTAAAGGGAGAAAGGTATTTCTGTAGTATTCAGTTTGAAATGTTCAATCAGCAGTTTGTGTTGTAAGAGTTCAGAAAAATAACTGGGACTATTCTGAATATATAGATCTGAGTTATCTGCATGGAACTGATAATTAAACTCTTAAGAGCTGAAAAGGTTGTTGAGAAAGTACAGAAAGTAGGAGAGGTCCCAGGACAAAGCCTTGGGGTATCCCTAGCAAAAAGAGATTGTAAAGGACTGCTGAGGCAAATAGAGAATCAGGAGAAAGTATTATCCTGAAGATCCATCCAAAAGTCAAAGATGGTCAACAGTATATACAACTGCAGAGAAATCAGGAAGGATGAATCAGAAATCATGGACTACTCCTATATAGCTAAAAAATATTCATTCAACATCAATCTGGAGCGAGATATCATTAATAGTATGCCACAAGGCTCTGCCCTCTGCCTTGTTCTGGTCTATATTTTTATCAGCAGCTTAGTTGAAATCATAGATAGCATGCTTACCAGATTTGCATATGACATGAAGAAGGAAAGAAAAGCCTAATATCTGGGCTGACAGAATGTGGATCAGAAAAGTCTTGCCTGATCATAATTCTGTGAGTCAAATAAGAAAATAAAATTCATTAGAAATAATTAAGTCCTATACTTAGGTGCTGTATTTTTTTCAAAATCAACTGTTCATGTACAAGATTTGTGAATATTTCATGTGAAAAAGACTTGGGTGTTTTTAGTTAACTGCAAGTTCAGTATCTAAAATTCAGCAGTGTGGCATAAGGTACAAAAGACTAATGCAATCTGAAGCTACTTAATAGAAATACAAGATCTAAAACAAAGGAAATGATAATTCACTTCTAAATTATTGTTTTTAGTTTTGAATACCACAATTTAAGTGGCTGAAAACATGGTGTCTAAAACATTAGAATCAGAATTTCCAAGTTAGGAGGGACCCTAGTGGCCATCTAATACAACTCATACCCAAAAGAGTTTCCAAAATAGACAGGTGGGCTACTTGCCTCTGTTTGAAGGGGAGTCTACTAGCTACTGAGGCAGCCCATTCCACTTCTGGAAAGCCAAGATCATTAGGAAGGTTTTCTTGACAGTAATTTAGTAACTTCCACCCATTGTTCCTAGTTCTGTCCTCTTGGACCAAGCAGAACAAGCCTAATCCCTCTTCCACGTGACAGCTTTTCAAGTCAAGGAAAGTAGCCAGAAAGGTGAGAATGCTTAAAATTGTATTTATGTAAGGATCTAGCGAAGAACCTAGCTTTTAGAAGAGACTATTTGATGGAGAGGTATTGACAAAGGTATTTATATATTTGAAGAACTCTCCTGAAAGAAGGAGAAAACTTGTTTAGTGAGCAAATTTAAGATCAGTGGGGGAGAAGGCAAAAAAAAAAAAATATATATATATATATATATATTTTAGCTTAATGTGAGAATTTTCCATCAACTAGAGTTGCCCCACCTTCCCACTGGAGGTAATATGAGCAGAAGTTGGATGACCTTGTACAGTGGCTTCATCCGTGAATAAGGGTTTGCTAGATGACCTATGAGGGCCCTTCTGGTGCTGAAACTCTGTGATTCTAGTGAGAGACAACACTAGAATGATAGGCTAGGGTCAGATCATGAGAGGCTTTGATTGAGGAATATGAGAATTTAGAATCTACTCTGTGGATGGGGAAGTCACACATGCAAAAAGCCTTGTTTTAGGAGAAACAGCCTGGCTTAGTGAACAGAGAATGAGCCTCAGATTCAGGGATACCTGGAGTCACATTGCACCTCTGCCATATGCTGGCTTTTTGACCCTGGGCAAGGCAACTGCCCTTTCAGTATCCCAGGACACTCAGTCCCTCCTGATTAAGGATCTGCTTTGTGATAGGCACTGTGGAGAAAGTGCTGCCTTGTAGGAATGGAAGAAGGGCCTTACAAAAGCCCCCCACCGTGATGAGGTTGCTGTGCAGTCCAGAAGAAAAAAATCCGGCATTGCGATCTGCGGTGTTAAGTGGAGCAGGGAAAAGTTAGCGGGGACCCTCACCCAGAATGACTTTTTGCCTATTTGAGGTTTTTCCCCTCCATACCCCACTGTTTCCAACCTGAGCTTCTGAGCCTGAAGTGCCTTTTCCCTGCTAACCCGAAAGAGGTCCCTTGGCGGCCTGTCCCATCACCTTGGGTCCTCTGCTCCCCAGGAGCTGATCCGGAAAGGCATCCCTCACCACTTCCGTGCCATTGTGTGGCAGCTTCTCTGCAGTGCCACCGACATGCCAGTGAAGAACCAGTACTCTGAACTACTCAAAATGTCGTCTCCTTGTGAGAAACTGATCCGCCGGGACATCGCCCGGACCTACCCTGAGCATGAGTTCTTCAAGGGGCAGGACAGTCTAGGCCAGGAAGTCCTCTTCAACGTCATGAAGGTAAAGGGCATTGACTGTCCTGTCTCCTTGGGCACCCTTTCTTCCCAGAAATCTCCAGAGGCCTCGCGGGGTCCCTCGCTCCCTTCTGTACTGATTTTCTTGAGCCCAGGCTGACCTCTGCCCTTCACTGAGCACCTGGCCAGTGCGAGTTACCATTCTGCTCTTCTCTCCTAGGCTTACTCCCTAGTCGACCGAGAGGTGGGCTACTGTCAGGGCAGCGCCTTCATCGTCGGCCTGCTCCTGATGCAGGTGAGTGGCCTGGCCCTACGCCCCCAGCATCGGTGGCTCTGCTCTCCCCTCTGAGCCTTGTTGAGGGCTCTCACCCTGGGCACTTCTGGGGTCCTTCTAAGTCAGGTGTTTGGCTTCCCTGGGATCAGTGGTGGGTGCTTTGTGTTACACCAAGGCTTGTAGCCCTGATGGTGTGGTGGGCCCACAGAGCTTCCCTAGTTGACCATGGCTACATTCTTTGATGGAAACACAGGCTGCACATCAGTAGTGGGTTGGGACACAATGTGGCACTGAGCTGGTCCCTGTGTGAGAATGTTCTTACTTGTGCAATCTAGGGGAAGGACAGAGGGCAGGAATACCCAATAGCCATCATTCTTTCTTCATCCTCTTCCAGGGGCTTGAAGGTAACTTAGGATGGGCATTTTGGAGGCTGTGTTGAGGGAAGGATCTGAAGGAAGCATCAGCACCATTGGGCCATAGGAAACTCTTCTAGGTGAGAAAGATGGGCTAGCAGTAGGACAGGGAACGAAAAAGGTGGAAAAAATAAATACTCTGGAATTTGGAAGGAAGAACATAGGAAGTCATAGTTCCATGTCTCCCTTTTGGTTACTCAGTACCTATCCTGATTAGTCAGTGGATATCAAGTAGAACTCTTCCCCTATGCAAATTATGAGAAGTATAGAACATTGTCCTTATCCATGAGAGACCTATAATCTTTTCTGGAACCTGTTGAACAGTGTCTTTCTCCTTTTTATCCCAGATGCCTGAGGAGGAGGCGTTCTGTGTATTTGTGCGATTGATGCAGGAATATCGTCTACGGGAACTTTTTAAGCCCAGCATGGCTGAGCTGGGGCTCTGTATATACCAATTTGAGTACATGCTACAGGTAAGGTCTGGGGTATAAGCTGAGGTGATTTATCTTTTTGCTAAAGGTCAAATCCCTGATTCTGATGTTTGGATGGTTATCTCGAGCTCTTTTAGTTGAATCCTTCACCAACTCAAGAACAATCTACCTTGGTATCCCATGAAGAAGAGCCAGATCTGAGAGTCAGGCTGATGAAAATCCAGGAGGAACTGAAGCTTCCTCTGCTTTCCTGGCTCTTAGGACTTCCTGTCCTTGTTTCTGGAAGTTCTTTAAGACAACAGAATTTAGTATGAAGAAGAAGTACTTGAAATTCTAACTTATCCATGTCAGATTGTGTGGCCTGGCTTCATCATAAAAAGAAACCTTACTTATGACTTAACTACACTTTCTCTGTTCTGTCTCCCTTTTCCTCCTCTATTCCTCTTTCTGTCAAGTTGCAAGAAAAACAATGCTTCAGCCCCTTTGATGGCAAAAATTCATTTCTTTTACTGAGAAATGTTATCCTAAACCTATGATAAGGTTTGGTGTTCAGAACCAGTTTTTTCTACATCCTTAATATTATCTCCTTTTCTTGGCAATATACTGTAAAAAACAGCTTTTCTGAAGTAAGTTACTTTGAGGCGGTCCCTTACTAAGAAGTATACCCCTCTCTATTGCTTTGATCTTTTTCTTCTTGCTCTTTTAGGAGGGATTCTAACTTTGCCCAACCCTGATTTCCAAAGTCTTTTTGAAAGGGAAGTTGATTGAGGAAATGTCTAGTGATGTTTCTTTATTGTGTATCTTTAGAAAACAAGGTTAAAAAATGTGAGGAGAGAGAAAGAAACAAAAAACCAGTGAAAGAGAGAGAGGGAGATACTGGCCCAGACCTCAGATGGTCCTCATTCCCTGCTTCCATTCTATTTCTATGTGTAACAGGGAAAAATGTCTACCCGCCTCTGCTTATTAAAGGCAAGCTGGCAGACGTCTTTATTTATAAATAGCAGCCCCCACACTGCTTATGGCTGTTAGACAGAGCTGTGTAAGTTGGCTCATTCAGGAAACCAGATGCAGGTGGAGGGGCCTATTAGATTCCATAGAACTGAGAAGAATAAAGTGACAAAGAGAAGGGAAGGCCTTAGCATAATCTCTCTTACTCTTACCCTTCCAAGGACTAGCGTTAGAGCTGCTCCTGAGAAAATAGAAAGATTCTGTTGTTCCAGGTATCTGAACACCCCAGAGCCTGAGATTTCTGATGGTCCAGTTATATCTGACCTTTGAAGTTGATTTCCATTTTCTTCTCTTGATAAAAAATTACTTTATTCTTTCTCAGGAATGTCATGATTTTTAGGTCAGTTAGCTAAGAAGTTCTAAGCTGAATGTATAATCTGGTGTTAATCCAAGAGTCAGAAAGCTTTGAGTTCTGGAAGAAGCCACCTTCTGCAAAGGTGGCTGGGGGGAGAGGGGAGAAAGGGAAAAGGAGGCAAGTGGGGAGGACAGAAGGGACAGATGATTGGAGCACTCAACTGATTCTATTTCCAGCTCCATCATAACTACCCTGGAGGACCCATACAATTTCTACATGCCTTACTCCATGCCTTAGTTTTCCTTCTTTAGCATCTAATTTCCTGAAAATCTACGATTAAGGGAAGGGATGGGACAACAGGACCCACATATATCATGTAAAGGGAAGGGAGCAAAGATCGTGGGAAGACAAGGGGAAATTTAAACATAAAACATCAGGAAAAGGTACATGAAATTGAGATTCCCAAAGGATTTTAGGTAGAAAGAATAAGAACTGATGGAGAAGCCTAAGGAAATTGGATACTAACTAGAACATGAGCTTTCCTCTGTGGGGAAGATAGCTAAAACACATTTTCACCAAAGCTAATGGTTGAGCTCTATTTGGAGCCAGGGTAGGTTGTATTAGAGTTCTGTCTTGGGGAAACACTGTGTCTTCTTTATTTTCTGGCAGGAGCAGCTTCCAGACTTGAACATTCACTTTCGATCTCAGAGCTTCCATACTTCCATGTATGCCTCATCCTGGTTCCTCACACTCTTCCTCACAACCTTTCCTTTGCCAATTGCCACCCGAGTCTTCGACATCTTTATGTACGAGGTGAGGGCTAAGGTTCAGTGGGAGTGGGTGAGAGGGAGATCAGTGTTAGTAGGCCCTAAAATAACAGCCCGGTTTGCTTAATTTCTTTGCTAACTAATTCACGATTTTCTCTTTTTGCCTTGGGTTTCTTTAACTTTGATATACTTTGCCATCTTTGACTCCTTTTTCTTGTCTTCTTCCAACTTAGAACCATCTTTTTCCCCACCCCCTTCTTGCTTCCACCTAGTTGACATTTCAAATATAGCAGAGATTTAGGATTGAGAGGTGAGAAATAGGTGGATCCTTCATCTCTTGTCTTCATTGTAAAAACAGGCAACTTTTTCCCATTGCAGGGACTGGAAATTGTGTTCCGGGTGGGTCTGGCCCTGCTTCAGGTGAACCAGATGGAGCTGATGCAGTTGGACATGGAGGGCATGTCACAAGTGAGTGGGAGGAGGGAAAGATTATGAGCCTTCTGTAGATGAGATACACATTTTATACCTAAGAAATTTATTAAAATGAGGCAGGAACCTGGCTTGGGATCATCCATAAGCTTCCCACTTCCCCCCCTTTTTTTATATAACTAGGAATCTGAAGGCTTCAGAGGCCTTCTTGACAGAGGTAGGAACAAGGATCTGAAGGAGGAGCAAGAGAAAGTGAATTTGCTAGTCAGACCATTCTTGGCATACAAGGCAAGAAGGGAATGCAGAGGGCATAGAAAAGGAGGGTTGAACACATTGTTCTGTCTTCTGCCTCCAGCTTGGGTTCCCTTAAGCCACATGCTGCAGAATGTGCTTTACGATAAATTAGAATAATCAAATAGACATGGTATTGGGCATGGTTTCTGTCTGGGATGGCCTAGCCAATAGGTCAGATCCAGGAGGAAGAGAATAAACAATCCTGGGACAGTTTTATTGGGGGAAGAGGGTGATTTTCCACCTCTCATTCCCCCTTCCCCCACAATGTTTCCCAGCTGGTGTTTCAGGGAAGAATACACAAAGGCAGCAGTTGTGTCCACAGACACAGGGGGATCCGTTGTATTCCTCCAGAGAGGCCAGCTTGTGGTGGAAAAGCAGGAGCCAATCTCCTTGAATCCCCTCCCCCAACACCTCCTGTTGCCAGCCTACCCTAAGCTGTGCTGGGCTATTTCTAACATTTAACCCCTTTGTTGGGGGCTGCATGGGGCCCCAAGATTCTTGGTTTCAGTGCCCTAACTTCTCAAAGTTGACTAGATGACTCTGAGGGAGGAAGCTTCCCCTTCTCAAATCCCACCTTATTCTAGCCCTCTTTAAAATGAGGTTCCTCCCTCTTTGCTTCAAGGCTTTTTTCAAAGGCTGTGCTATCTCAAATTTCTACTTCACTTAATTTCACTTCAATTGAATTAGACATTTGAGCGCCTATAGTATATTCCAAATGTCCAATACCATCCTTTGGTACCTCCAGCCTTTTGCCTTATCTTCTTGCCTTTCTTTTTGTCTCTGTGAAAACCTTTTTCCTCAATCCACCTACATCCTCCTCCCCCCCACCCCCCCACCTCCCCACATACCTTTTGCTTTGTCCTCCTAATGAAATTTTGGACATTTTGGCCTAGGATTTGAAGAAAGCTTGAGAGAAAGCTTGAATAATCTGACTAGCCTTATTCTTTCTCCTATATTTGTTTTCCCTGTCAAACTTAGACAATCATTTGTTTGGGTTCTTTATGGATCTTGATCTCTTGAAGGAAAGATTCATCTGTATTGTGTCTTAAATCAGAGCCCTGATCCAGGTAATACTAGATAGAGTGATCACCTTAGATGTGGGGAACTGGAAAGGGGGAGTATTAGGATGCTATCTGCCATTAATCCTCTAGAGTAGTGACTTGTTTTTGTGTGGTCCCAGCAAGTAAAGAATGACTTTTTTGTTTATAATAAAATTTTATTGTGTTTAAAAAAATGTAAAAGCTATTCTTAGCTGCCCAAAGGCTGAAATTGCAGACCCCTTGCTCTAGGGAAACAGGAGGCATTGATAGGAATTGTGGGGTGACTGGTGACTCAAAAGGGATCCTGAAGGGTTCCATGGTGGGAGGGGTAGCTGTGACTGGGTGTGTCTCCACAGTACTTCCAAAAGGTGATACCCCATCAGTTTGATAGCTGTCCTGACAAGCTGATTCTCAAGGCCTACCAGGTCAAGTACAATCCCAAGAAGATGAAAAGGTCAGTGTGTGGGACTCTCAATCCTTGGGGAACAGTTGGGGTGGGCCAGGAGCTTCTCAGAAAGAAATGAGGTGCCACTTGACTAGAACTGAACTAGAGTTGCCCTTCATTATAGGTTGGAGAAGGAATATGCTGCCATCAAAAACAAAGAGATGGAAGAGCAAATAGAGATCAAAGTAAGTTCTTAACCCCTAGGATTATTTCTTTTCACCCCAAATTAGAGCCTTTTCTAGCAGTGTGTTCCTCCCTTTCCCTCCCTCCCCTTCCCCCCCCCCCCCCCCACTGCATTGATTCTTCGTTGTTCTGGGGATCAAGCACAGTCATGTGATTAACACACCTTTGGAGGAGAGAAAAGAGTGCCCAGAGTTAGAAATATTTCTGGCACTACCTGAGCTCGCTCGCCATCCTTCCTCTTGGTGATGTGTCAGTATCTTGCGTAGACCATGGCTTAGCAGTCGCACCCAGATGAGAACCGCCAGCATACTTCAGGGTCAGAAGTCTCTGGAGCCCAGTGGGGCTTAAGCAGAGCCCTAGCAGGCCTCTTCTATAGGGAGGGGAGATCGGCGAAGGCAGGGAAAGGGAGATAAAGCACGAATCCCGAGCAGGGGAGACGCCGGCCCCCATTGCAAGGAGTCTCTCCAGAGGGAGGTCCAGCTAATGCCAAGGAATAGCCTAGAGTGTAGCCCCTGCCAAAGTCATCTGAAGGGACAGAATGAGTGTAGAGGTCAGGAGGGAAATGGGGCAGTTATTTTCATGTTGCTGAAGAGCTTTCACATGCAAGATGGTTTTGGATGGGTTCTGCTTGGCTCCAGAGTGCAAGCCAAGGATTGGTGGAAGAAAGTCACCAAGAGACAGGCTGGGCTTAGATCAGGAAACCCGCTGGCCCTGGAGGAGAGACTGCTAACCCAGAGGCTTTGCCACAGAGACATGCCAGTGTCCTCCAAATCTGGGTCAGAGCCGCTGGTCACAACGCCCTGCTCCCTGGGGCTTCCACTAGTGGGCCAGTCAGAGCAGGAGGCTGCACTGTAGGGCTCTCGCAGGATGTCTCTCAGTGTTCTCTTCTTGAGCCTCTTACCACACCTCAAGTAGGAGGTCATGAGGTGGCCTCCCTGTTGGGAAAAGGGGAAACTGAGGACCCCAGGGAGAAACAGCTCGGCTGGCTTGGCTGGCCTTGAGATGGGCAAGGAGCCCACCCAGCTGGGATTCAAGGAGTCTGGGAAAAGCAGTGACTGCCTAAGGCTTCTCTGCTTGTAAATGGCCAGAACAGGGCTGAACCCAGATCTCTGTGCTGCGGCTTCTCCTTTCATTTCTTTATTCTCTATTAAGAGCCCATGTGCCAACACAGTGCAGGAGATACAAAAAGGGGCCAAAGATGGGCCTGGTGACCTGGAGGAAGGAGTTTCCTTCTGGGCTAAGGGTAGAGCCCTGCGGTCAGGAAGACCAGATTCAAAGCTGACCTCAGACCCTTCTAAGCTGTGGGACCCTGGGCAGGTCACTTAGCCCTGCCTGCCTCAGTTTCCTCATCTATTAAATGAGCTTTAGAAGGAAATGGCAAACCACTCCAGCATCTCTGTCCAGAAAACAAAAAGATGACAGAAAGAAAAAGAAAAAAAAAAAAAAAAAACTCCCACATGAGGTCATGAAAAATCCAACATGACTGAAGTATACTGTATTTCAATAATGTTAGGTTAAGAGAATAGGTGAAATGACCTTTGAGGTCTCTTTCACCTCTGGGATTTTGTGAACAGGACATAGGTCTAAACTGAAGCAGAAAGGTCATTTTAACCACTAGCAAGAATTGGTGACGAAGGGAGGCTTTGAAATCTTCTGAGATCATAGTAGGACTCTGTATTATTTGGAATGGTGGAATAAACTCTGCTTTACGACAGGTAGATGGATTGTTTGAGCCTTTTCAAAATGATACAACTCAGCCCTCATTCACACCATCCTTCACATTTGGGAAGGAGTAAGCATTAGGGAAAGGAGAATGGTCACAGAGTTATCTCCCTGAGCCTTAGATTTCACATCTATAAAATGGAGGCTACTTTACAACTTCCTTGACCAATTTCTTGGAAGGATTTTATGAGAGCACTTTGTAAACTCTAAAGTATTATATAATTGTTAATTGTTTTTTCTTCATATAATAATCTTTTTTACATGATGTTTTGCTAAGTCATATTTGACCAACTGCCCAGTTGTAGCTTTCAAAACAAGCCCTTTCCTCTGCCTGGAGCAAAAGCCGAGGCTAAGAAAACACAATGGAGATGTTCTTACAGTGTCTTCCATCTATGAAAAGGTACACAGGGATCAAAAATTATGAAGGCATATAACGAAATAATGAAAAAGGAATGATTTTTAAGACTGAGAATCAAAACCAAGTTTTCACCTGAGAAAATGTTTGTAATGGAAGCAAAACTTCTCTGGTTTACTCACTTAGTCAGCTGTTTGTAAAACAACTTCTCAACAATACCCTTCATCAGTTGCAGACATTTAAGGCCCTCTCACTTTCTCTCCTCAAACCACTTTTTTTCTAGCAAAGTAGAGACAGGTCTTAGAACCTACTTTCTAAGTAGATGTCCCTTTAGACACTACAGATTTAAATCCTAGCTTTGTAGCTGCCAAGGAAGGTGTGCGTGATTTTTACCAGCTATAATAGGTAGATAGACACATATGTGTATATGCATATACATAGACATTTACACACATAAATGTATACTATATATATATATATATATATATATATATATTCTCGAGGTTTATACATTGATTTATTTACACATTTCAAAAGAAAGTGGGAGATGTTAAGATTCTTACAAGGTACTAAGGCAGTGGAATTGATAGAGACAATAATTATCTAATTTAGCATGGTACTTAACAGTTCTCTGGTTCACTAATGTACTTAGTACTTAGTAGAGTTCCACAAGATTCACACCTTTAAGAGAGCATATATAAGGACAAACCCACTAGAACAAAAGCCCACTCGCGGAAGCGAAGACAGATTCATTCCATCTTCCATCTTTGTGCTGGCTGGAAGCTGAAGCTGGTAGAAGCAGAGGATTAGTGGCAGGAGCTCTTGGAACCAAGGAGAGAGATAGGCCTCTAAGAAAGCTAACCGGGCCCAAGGAAGGAGGCAATAAAGGATTTTGACTTTAACTCCTGGCTGCATTTGGGGTGATTACATTGAATTGAAACTCACAGAGAACATTATATTTTAGAGAAGGAAAGGACTATTTTATAATCTGGTTCTCATAATGAGCCCAGAAGTACTATTATCGCTCCCTTTTAGAGTTGAAGAAACAGTCAGCAGAGATAAAGTGACTAGCTAAGACTTAGCAATAATTCCTTGAGGCAGATTTGAAATCAGATCTATTTTGACATTAGGCCCAGCTTTTTGTCCACTGTGGCCTCCTAGATACCTCTAAATGATCATCATCATTTTTTTTTTTTTAATAAATTTTATTTTATTTAATAATAACTTCGCATTGACAGAATCCATGCCAGGATAATTTCTACACGACATTATCCCTTGCAATCACTTATGTTTCGTTTTTTCCCCTCCCTCCTCCTCCCCCCCCCCCCCAGGATGGCAAGCAGTCCTATATATGCTAAACATGTTGCAGTATATCCTAGATACAATACATATTTGCAGAACCAAACAGTTCTCTTGTTGCACAGGGAGAATTGGATTCAGAAGGTAAAAATAACTCGGGAAGAAAATCAAAAATGCAAATAGTTCACATTCATTTCCCGGTATTCCTTCTTTGGGTGTAGCTGTTTCTGTCCATCATTTCTCCAATGAAACTCAGTTAAGTCTCTTTGTCAGAGAAATCCACTTCCATCAGAATACATCCTCATACAATATCGTTGTCGAAGTGTATAATGATCTCCTGGTTCTGCTCATCTCACTTAGCATCAGTCCATGTAGGTCTCTCCAAGCCTCTCTGTATTCATCCTGCTGGTCATTCCTTACAGAGCAATAATATTCCATAACATTCATATACCACAATTTACCCAGCCATTCTCCAATTGATGGGCATCCATTCATTTTCCAGTTTCTAGCCACTACAAACAGGGCTGCCACAAACATTTTGGCACATACAGGTCCCTTTCCCTTTTTTAGTATCTCTTTGGGGTATAAGCCCAATAGAAACACTGCTGGATCAAAGGGTATGCACAGTTTGATAACTTTTTGGGCATAATTCCAGATCGCTCTCCAGAATGGCTGGATTCGTTCACAACTCCACCAACAATGCATCAGTGTCCCCGTTTTCCTGCATCCCCTCCAACATTCATCATTATTTTTTCCTGTCATCTTAGCCAATCTGACAGGTGTGTAGTGATATCTCAGAGTTGTCTTAATTTGCATTTCTCTGATCAATAGTGATTTGGAACACTCTTTCATGTGAGTGGTAATAGTTTCAATTTCTTCATCTGAAAATTGTCTGTTCATATCCTTTGACCATTTATCAATTGGAGAATGGCTTGATTTTTTATAAATTTGAGTCAGTTCTCTATATATTTTGGAAATGAGGCCTTTATCAGAACCTTTAATTGTAAAGATGTTTTCCCAGTTTGTTACTTCCCTACTAATCTTGTTTGCATTCTTTCTGTTTGTACAAAGGCTTTTTAATTTGATATAATCAAAATTTTCTATTTTGTGATTGGTAATGGTCTCTAGTTCATCTTTGGTCACAAATTTCTTTCTCCTCCACAAGTCTGAGAGATAAACTATCCTATGTTCCTCTAATTTATTTATAACCTCGTTCTTTATGCCTAGGTCATGGACCCATTTTTGATCATCATCATTTGATTGATTATCTGAATTCTCTACAAGGGATTCATCTGACCCATGGTTGGGGGATGGAAGATAACTAGTAGACAGATAGCAGGAGAAAAGTAGAAATAAGAGGAACAGGATGTAAGGAGGATAAAAAGGAAGATAAGATAGTTTTTACTTTTATAGGTTTTAAGAATGAAAAGTTCTTGTAGATGGCTAACAACAATTAACTAACAATTGTTAATAATCTTATAGACTTCAGGTATGGATCCAAAACTGTACAGAATTGTCAATAGAATGTTAAATGATGGTATCACGTTAAGAATTTTCTGATTGTTCTTGGTTTGAGCTGTTAGCTTCTCCACTTTCTCCTGATAATTCATAATTGAATTGAAGCAAAGGATATTGGAAGAGTGGAAGTGGAGCAGGTGCCAAATCTGAAGTCAGTAAAACTTATTTTCCTGAGTGCAAATCTGGCCTCACACATTAGCTTTGTGTCCCTGAACAAATCATTTAACCCTCTTTTCTCTGTCTCCTTTCACACAGTTCTCTCTGGTAACAAGAGCCACAAACATCAACTTCTTACAACAGAACTGACTAACATAGTAACTGAATCTGTCCATAAATGTCATTCTGCATTTATGGTCCCTCTCTACCAAAAGGAAGAAAATATATGCATCATTTTGTGTAATGTATATATTCATATTAGTGAACGAGAGAACTGTTAAGTACCATGCTAAATTAGATAATTATTGTCTCTATCAATTCCACTGTCTTAGTACCTTGTAAGAATCTTTACACACATTCATTTATATATTACAAAGCTACTCCAATTCCATCACCAATAGTAATAACTTGAATTTATAAAGTACTTTTTAAATTCTTTTAAAAATCACTATTATATATGTTATCTTTTCTAGCCCACATAAAAATCCTTGGAGTATAGGTAGTTAAAAAGAAAAATCTCTGAACTAGGAATACAAAAAACTGATTTACATAGTGTGTGTCCTTGTATTCAATAGTCACATCTTTGATCAAATCATTTATTGTAGATGAGCCTTAGTTTTCCTCATCTGTAAAATGGAGATGAGGCCTGCCTTACCTAATTTAAGCATACTTGAGGCTCAAATGAGAGCATGTATGTATGAAAGTGCTTCAGAAGTGTAACAAACTGATAGATATATTTATTATTCTCCCTTTTACAGATGAGAAAACTGAGGAATGGAAGTAAAAGTCACTTGCTCAAAATCACCTGGCCAGTAAAAGATTAAGCCAGGATTACTGATCCCAGATCTACTGTCTACCATTATACCCTTTTGCTTTTATCTCTTAAGTGCAAAGGAAGGATCAGACTCCTTTCCCTCTCTTACCTTCCCAACTTGTGACTTCCTTTCTCCTTTGAAGCTCTCTTGTTGTGATAAAGGTCCACAAGTAGGACTTGCGCTGGATTATAAACCTACTGAGGGAGGACACTGTTTGGGGATTATAGATGATAGTCTTTTAATCCTATCTGCAACCCTTTTCAAGTTAAGTCCTGCCACCCCTATCTATATAGTAAATACATATTTATCTCAGTGAGCAAAGTGAGAATGGGAAAGTATATTTACTAATATGTAGATGTGGGTATATATTTTCATACCAAGTAGAAATGACATTTTATT
This sequence comes from Antechinus flavipes, assembly GCF_016432865.1. Classification (NCBI taxonomy): domain Eukaryota; kingdom Metazoa; phylum Chordata; class Mammalia; order Dasyuromorphia; family Dasyuridae; genus Antechinus; species Antechinus flavipes. The sequence goes on along the minus strand of NC_067398.1, from coordinate 679,974,494 downwards.
ATTCCTAGTTTGGGTTTATCAATGCCAATGTAGCTTTCTATTAGGATACAAGGTTGTGAATTGATAATAATTCAGTTCTTTTGTCTTATATCCCATCCTTTTTTATCCTTGAGGTTGGTCTGACTCTTTTTCTAAGTTCTTCGTGTGCCTCTGAAATGATGAGACTCTGAGTAGACCACAGAAGTGTTGTACTTGTAGATTGTTAGCCTACTAGCTAAGTCCCCAAATTTTCAATATATATAGCCCTCCCAAACTATTTCTAATTTGTTAGATTTCCTTTGAAGACAAGTCTGTCAACTTTGGCATAAACAAATTTTTTTGTGACTTTAAAAAAAGAAAAGTTTGTGGTTGGCAGATAGTTCAAGAAGAAGGTGCTCTTTCTATTCCATTAGGCTCCTCCCAATGGGGATGGAAAGGACACTAGTGGGACTAGAACACCTACGAACAAGGATCTGTGATTCAAGGCTCTAGATTGGTATAATGCAGAATGCAATAGGATGAGTCAAGAGGTCTAGTTTTGAGCTAAGGGGCTTTAGAGTCCTTTTAGTTCTAAAATTCTCCTAATTGTACAATTAACTACTTGACATCTATCCCAGAAAGAGCGAGGAAAGGGTCAGTTTTGTGACTTTTAGTGTAAAAATAAAAATTCAGTCTACAATTACTAATTGTAATCCCTGGAGATCCAAGGGAGTGGATAGAGTCATTTGCCTAAAAGTAACTGCTCTTACATTCTTCTGGAAGACTATAACATGTATCAGATAAATACACAAGGAAAAATGAGGAGTGAGAGAGACTGAGAACTGAGGAAATCAGCAACAGTGTCATAGAGCAGGTGACATAGGAGCCTTGAAGGAAGAGGAGGGCATACAGTTTAAGTATCAGGTGACAGCTTATATGAATAACAAAGATGAAGAGTGTTCTTTTGACTGATCTCTGAACTAAACTAAACCTGAATGAAAGTTTTTTTCAGAAAAAAAAAATCTTAGCCATTTTAACTATATTTATTTATAATAATTATATTTAATTATATATTTTAAAGTTATATAGGATTTCTTTATCTGAAGTCCAAGAGCCTATTTAGAAGTGGGGGGGGGGGGAACCAAAACTTTTAATAAATGTATTTCCATATAATTAGTTTCCTTTATAAGCTTATATATTTAATTTTGTTCATTTAAAAACATTCTGAGGAGCAGTCCAAAGGCTTCTCCAATCAGGCTGCTAAAGGGGTCCAGGACACACAGAAAGGTTGAGAAATCCTGGACTAGACCAGTATTATCTTTGGATGAAATCTAAGGTCAGGCACTTAAAAGGAGATGCAGAATTCAGGACAAGAAGATTAGATGATGACTGAAATTAACCACAGGGAAATTAAGGTAGATTGAGAGAAGGGATCCACTCTAACATGTTCTCTTTTATTCCTCTCTTGGTGTATAGAGGCTACGGACAGAGAACCGGCTCCTGAAGCAGCGGATTGAAACACTAGAGAAGGTGAGGGGCATCCCTATCTGCTTCTAGGAGCATTCTCTTTTCCAGAGGGACCCCAGTCCCCGAATGCTTCACCTGGGCATCCTAACTTACCTGGACCCCCCCCCCCCATTCTGAACTGTCTGGAGGCTGATTGCCAGTTCCATTCCTGGAGAATCCCATTTCCTTTTATTATTGCATTGCAGAGACCACCTTTGTGGTGGAGTGGACAATTATTAACCTGAACTGAATATTGTCATTCATCCTGCAAGACCAAGGCCTAGGGTCTGAGTAACCATGTCCTGTGGGCAGCACTTCATGTTGGTTTGTGACAGCGTTCCTACTATCTTTCACTGTCAGTGATGCTGTGATTTGTAATGGGATATAAAATGAGACTGTGATATAATTTCACTGATGCTTGAGTGGCATTGTAATTAACTCTATGGGTTGCTTATGCCGTAACTGTTATTGTAAATGCCATAATCTATATATATAGACAAGTTCTAAAAAGATAAATATAGATAGATAAATATATATATATACATATATATATACACACACAGAGAGAGAAATAATGTTTCCCTGAATGATGCTAAAACTTAATCTATCTTAATTAAATTTGGGATATAGCTGGTTTTAATTGTATTGCCACATACTAGGTGACAATATGCCCAGCAATGTTAACTTTGACAATCCAATAAATGCTTATTTAAACTGTACCACTGACCCTTTGGTGCTACTAGCAGAGGGACAAATTCCAGTTTTGATGGCATTAAAAGGGAAGGTGGAAGAGAGGCTCTATGGTGGAAGCGAGATATAGGCCTATGATCTTCTTTCCCCTCTCTCAGCCTGCATCCCAGGCTTGCTCTGGACATAACTGAAAACCTTTTTCCTCTTTGGTCATTTTGCTAGGGACAAACAACTTCATTAAAATTCTGTTTTCTTTGTTATGTAGCCTAGAAATATGTCATGATGTGTGAGGATTTTTTTTAATATATACATGAGAACAAAAAAAAAAGTAAAACTCTCAAATATATTTTTAAAAAGTAAAAAACTGATGTAGAGAATAAAAAATTCCCTCTGTTACTATAGCAACTCTGTTTAGAGAACCTCTTAAACTGATTTGTGAACAGATGATAATGCTGGAAAAGAAGGGGGTGGGATTGGGCCGGAAGCAATATACCCTACTATTTCTACTTCATCAGATGCTCCAGATACTACTTCTCCCTTTCCCCAATCATTAGCCCATGTATATTTTTGTGGGACTGAAGCAGTATTAGCCTTGGCTGTCTTCTGGATTCCTGCCTATGGCCTCTGGCCCTCAGCCTGTTCTTTCTACCTTGCTTGTAGCTCTAGTCTACTGTGCTAGTAACTGCCGGTTATTGTCATGTTTTTCTTCTCTCCCCTTCCCCACATCCCATCCCTTCTGCTCTACCTCTTCCCCTTTTCGGGATCTCCTCCCTGGGTTTCGGTAGGAGAGTGCTGCTCTGGCTGATAGGTTAATCCAGGTACAGTATTTTTTTTTCTTCCTACCCATCTCTGATTTCCATCTGCACTCCATGCTTTTTCTGCCAATGCCTACCTCTCCAGTGGTTGCAGTTGTTTCTTGAACTTGTGTGTATGTGGGCAGCTCTTTGGGGAAGAGGTGGGAAATGTTCCTGTATAAAGGATAGGGGGAAGAAGTGGGTTTCACACAGTGCATGTAATAAGTTTCTCTCTACCTCTAAACAAGTAGCCATTTGTGGAATTATTGGATGCACGATGATGCTTTTTTCAGAGTTTTCCTGCAGTGATTGTGAGTATGTGTATCTAGGGAGAGAGGATAGTTTTCCCTTATTGAAGTGTATATGGGATAGGAAAGAGGGGAGAGATAGAGAAGAAAGATTTCTCTGAAGGATAAGAGTGTGTGTTTGTGTGTGTGTGTGTGTGTGTGTGTGTGTGTGTGTGTGTGTGTGTACATCTGAACCACCATTCTGTTTTTTCAGTCTTCTCTTTGTCCTTCCATCACAAATATGAAATGCATCTTATGCCAGCGCTTGGCTTCTAATCTAACTCACCTACCTGTTTCACTGAACCATCTTTTCCAGAAACTTTCTACACTGAGCTTAGGTGGGAAAAGTCCACATTTGTTTTTGTTTTTTATGGGGATGGCAGCAGTGTGGATTTATGGAAAAGTGGAATCTTTAAAACAGACCTTTGAAAATTAGCTAGTTTAATTTCCCATCCATTCAATGAAAGAATGTCTTCAAGAAAACATTCTTGAAGTATGCTTTTATTTCCTTCAATAGGTTGTCTTGGATAAATTTTATCATATAAGGTAAATTGCCCAAGAGCTAGGGATTCAATAAAATATATGGATCTGGTTTGCTAGCTGCTCCTTCACCTGCTGTCCCCATCCCTATTTCTAAACCCTTAAAACATTAATTTATTTGCTTACAAGACATAAGAGAAGAAATGATGATCCAGACTGGGGCAGGGAACTTCTAGACCAGTTTTTCTGTATCTTCATTTGTTGTTAGATTTTAATTTCCTTAAAAACTAGGATTGTATCTTCATTTTATGACCCCTTTAGAATCTTTGCACAGGATAATGAAAAGAGCTTTGGATCTTGCTTCAGACCTCGGTGCCAATATCAGCTCACTAAATTGCTTTGTGATTTTGGGCAAGTCACTGAGCTCTTGGGTTTATGTCCCTGAAATGTCTTGAGGCCTTAGTTGTCTTGATGGATTTAGCAAACACTTAAGTGCCTCCTTACTACTTCTAAAACTGTGATTTCAGCCCCATAATGATGCAGATTACAATCTCTCCATGCCTCACTAGTCTTTATATTGACTTGTTGTGGCCTTTTAAAAAAAAAAAGAAAAGATAAAAATCATGGTCTGCTGTGTAAATCTGGAAAACATCTACTCTGGTTAACCTTTATGAACATAGTCACCCAGTCTATGCCATCCATGTTTTATCATCTATAAAATGAGAAAAGTGAACTAAACTATCATTAAGTCCCTTCCAACTTTTACATTCTGTGGCTTAAGTGCTTTCTTATCCATTATTTCATGTGATTCTTGTAGCACCCCTATGAGAAGCCTTGCCACACACCAGCAATGCTTTGCTGCTGCTTTAATGACTCTTTAGTTCCCTGTATTCCCCCAAAGACTCAGGAAAACAGCATTCTTCCTGTTACAGAGTTAAATAGGAGCAGGACAGATTTGCTGTCCCATGGAGCATCTGTCAGTAGAGCATTTAGGCTACCAAGCGCTGCTTTATTTTTTAGCCCTGTGTACATTGAGGTCCCTGAGAGGACCTGGAGTTGGTAGGAACAATAGAAGTACCCTTAGTGTCAGGTTAGGCTATTAGGATCCTGGGTTCCTGGCAAACTTGGCTCATCTTCTTTCCTACTCCTGACAGTTTGATGCTTCACTTTTTCCTTTCTCACAAAGCTTTTAATCACTACCTTTTCTCCTTCTCTTTTTTTTCTCCTTCACCATCTTCTAGCACCTGACCATGAAGCCTAACCACTCTGCCATGTCCAGCACGCCTTTTGTCTCACGTGTCCCCTTGGAACCCAGACTCCATCTTTGTGTGGCATGGGGTGGGGACCAAGAGTTGGGGGGGGGGCAGAGCCTGGGAGGCAGAAGCATGAAGAATCCCCCTATAACTGGTCTTCCTTTCTCCTTTAGGGGCAGGTCACCAGAGCCCAAGAGGCCGAGGAGAACTATGTCATCAAAAGGGAGTTAGCTGTGGTGAAGCAGCAGTGCAGCTCAGCCACTGAGAACCTCCAAAAGGCTCAGAGCACCATCCGGCAGCTCCAGGAGCAGCAGGTAAGCCCTGAGTGCCATATCAAGCAGGAAGGAAAAGGGGCCAAGGGGATGCTGGTACTTAGCCTGGCAAGCTGGCCCTCCCAAAGGTGTTTATGCCCTGCAAACGTGAACAGGTGACAGATTTAGGCTGAGCCTAATACACCAAAGGGAGAGAAATCCAGGAAGAAAGCTCTGAGACAAGTCATCCAGAGTTAGGAATCCTAGCAAGGAGACAAAATATTGAATTTGGTGTCAGACAGCTTGAGCTCAAATCCCCAATCTGCCAGTTATTAGGTGCATGGAGGGAGGGGCTTGGTCAGGCAGTCAGACAACAGCATTTATATTAAGTACCAACTGTGGGCCAAGCATTGAGCTAAGGGCTGGGAATACCAAAGGAATAAAATGGGCATAAGACGATTCCTACTTTTAAGGAGTTCCTAGACTTAACGAAGGAGACAACGTGGAAACAAGCATGCAAAAATGAGATGTAGTGTCAGGAAGGATCAGATTCAAATCCTAACTCAGCTATTCACTGAGCCAAACTCAGTCTCAGTTTCCTCATCCACAGAATGGGATGATGACAGCATACTCATACAAACACCTGCAAACTGTAAAGCATCATAAACCTGCAGCCTCTTATTATCTATGGGACCAAATAAGTCTCTGTACCTCTGTCAGCCTCAGTTTGCTCATCAGTCAAATAAGGCTCACAAGAGCTGACTCCATCCCTCATGGAACTGTTCTAAGAGAGTCCTTCTCAAACCTCACAAAACAAAATGCTCACATTGATTGGACAAGTCATTCCTCTATCCTCAGGCTCTATTTCTGCTTCTCTGAGATGAGAGGTTCAGCCTGAGCCTTGTGAAAAGAATTGGGGGCTGGGGCAGCTGGGAGGAGAGTGGGGACAGACACTGACTTAGCTAAGGACACTTGTCTTAGAGTCACCTGGACACCCCTGAGAGCTGTGCTCTTACCCTAAAGCAAGTTCCAATGGAGCACAGGTGCTCTTGGATGCTCTTCAGGCGTCATTCTCATATGAGCATCCCAAGTTGTGTGATTCAGTGGATTGTGTTGAGCCTGGCATCAGGAAAACCTCAGTTCAAGTCCCATCTCAGACCCTTCCTGGCTATGTGACCTCTGACAAGTCCTTTAACCTTTGTCTGCTTCAGCTTCCTCACCTATAAAATGGGGATTGTTGTAGCACCTGCCTCCTAAAGCTGTAGTAAAAGAGCAAATGACAATATTTGTAAAGCACGATATAAATGCTAGCCTTTGCTAGCTAGCTATCAATAAGCTTATTAGCAAGGAACCTGTACCTGGGCTAGCAGGCCATGGAACTCTAGTCTAAGCTATCATCCCACACACATACAGATGGCCAACAATTGACTAGATTTTCTCCCCCTCCCCCCCAACTCAAGGAAACCTTCCTAAGTCTACACCGGGCAAAGTATGATCATCCCCTTATGAATTCTTGGAAACGCTTTTGTATCCAAGCGGCTATATGATGGAGAATTTTTTTTCACAGTGAGCTAAACACACACAAGAAGTATCTTATTAATCCCCCAAATCCTATAGCAGCATGGAGGTAACCCTATGTTACCAAGGTTACTGGGGAAGTGATTTCTGTGGAGCAGGGGCTAGCCATCCCCATCAGCTACTGACAACTACTGCCCCAAGGAGGCACCCTGGGAAGAGAAGGGGCAGCATGTTCCAAGCATGTTGAACCTCAGACTCCAGTGAAGAGAGCCCAGGACCCTGAACCCAAGAGCCTTAGGAATAGCCATGCCTTCCAGGCTACCATCTATACTTCTAGGCCAGCTCTACAGCCATCCCTGAGAAAAGAAAGCAGTAACCAAGGACAAGGGACCCCAGACTTCTGATCCTGCTTCTTCCCATCCCAACCCCTCAGTCATCATTTGGGAAACAGATGTGACCTGATCACTGCTTCTGCAAATGTGCCCCTGCTCTCCCCTCAACACTCACAACCTCTGCATGTCAGGAGAAGGTTTACCCCCAAAGTTTTTGGCATTGTCAAATGGTTCTACACCAAAATTAGATGATTTTATCTGCTTTCTCATCACCCTAAGAACCATGGGTCCTTTCCATTTTACTTGCAGCTGGAACTGCAAAGAATATGTCTTTTTTCCCCATTAGAATATGAATGAAAATGAGCTTTTTCTGTTTATTATCTCCTGTATTAGTACAGTGCTTTGGACAGATAAAGTGCTTTAAAAATGATTTTTCGTTCATAAATTCAGCCTGACAAGTTCTACTCACCCTGGAAAGCCATTCAATACCAACTGTCTAATTTCCAAGGACCAACCTGGCTAAGTTCAGAGAGGTTTATTATCATCAGATTAGCCACTCGATAATGAATCCTTTTGCCACGACAATCCATGAAACAAAAAATTTAAAATGTCCCTTAGTTCCAAGTGGCCTCCTTCTATTTCTTCAGTGGCAGAGTGGTATAAAGGAGAGAAGATGCCAAAAATCACACATAATAACATTAGTTAAGTGGTTTTTTACTGGAGGAACTGAATCAATTCAATTTTAACTTTTTTGCCAAAAATGAATCCAGAAGACAAAGAAAGTGGCAGTTAAATGGAAAGATTGCTCATAGGCTCTCCATAGGCCTTATGGTTAGTTATTGTGCATACGAAACTAATAAGCAACATCGTTTCATGAGATATTTGATCCTCTATGTTATATTCAAGATAAACATTTGCAAGAAGATAATAAAATAATTATAGTTTGTGTATCGTAAAGATATTGATCAAATAGAAAAAAAAGAGCTTCCCTTCAATTAATTTTTATGTATTTTAATACTTTGTAATTTTAGTGTTAAGGTGAACATGGAGAAGATGGGGGAGGGGGAGAGGGAAGTGTTGGAAAGCATGTTTGAAAGTGAGAAATGAAAGCAGCCAAAGGATTATAATTCAGAAGTCATATAATATGTCACAAATATATTCTTTGAGAAGAGAGCCAGGAAATACTGAATACACTAAGTGTCAGATAACACAAAAATGAGATTGTTTATATTTTAACAGACAGAAAAAAACAAGTGGGAGCCATTTCCATGTCAGCTGTGTGTACAGCCAGACCATTAATTTGTTAGCGAGCAGGTCAAAATCAGCATCATGTTAGAAGAAATAAAAAAAAAAAAAAAAAGAAGAAATTACATAATTGAGCCAAGTCTAATCTGACTTTGTTAAATGGGCTGTTGATGTGGAAAAATGAAAAGTAAATTAAAGAACAGACATCAACACTGGCTGTCACTATTTCCTTAAGAAGTTTAACTGATATAAATCAGTTACTACAGTAGTAAGAGTAGCAAAAGGTTCCCTCAAATTCCCTCCCAGAAGCTTCTTCCGCCAGCAAACCTTAATATTTTTGCCAAACAAAGAAAGGTTATGCCTCAGAACAATGGCTGATTAAAAATCTAACCTCATTCTTAAATTCATACAGAGGAAGATGATGAAATAATTGAGTAATATTGTTTCACAAAACAAGAAGATGCTGTGAAAAGAAAGGCATGTTTTCAGAAAGCTTGGTAAAAAGTTGAATGAAATCAATCATACTGAAAACATTTAAATGAAATTTAAAAGAAGAAAATGAATGGGAAAATGGGGGAAAATCTGTTAAGATTTTTATCATTAAGTCTTTTTTAATGGTAGTAAAACTATACTTGACCTACTTATATCTCAGTCTCTAAATTACTTGAATTACTACATAGGAAACAGAAATGACACCAGAAACAAAGGCAGAAAGAACAGCTAGACTGGAGTTGTGTACAAAGGATATCTGCAGAAGGTAACACAGTTTGGAAGGTGTTGAGAGCCTGATCCCCAAGTTATCTAAAAGGACAGATATAAGAATATTGGAAAGAATATTGAATATTATCTCAAAAAAAGGCATCTGAGAAAATAGTGGTTAACTCTACTTGTGTTACCAGTTCTACAAAACTATAGGAGAAAAATCTACAAAAGCATTGAGAGAATTCTTGAAGAGTTGAGAAGGGAGCAGTTTGACTTTCACCAATGATATTTTCTAGGCTTCATCTTTATAACTAAGTGGTCACTGAGCAAATGTGCCCACATACACACACAGTGAAAATGACCAAGAATTGACAATTGAAAAAATGTAGTGTTTGATTTGGTACAACAAAATGCTACCTCAAAGGTTCCACTCCAACAATGTAACTCCCATGCATGTCAAATTAATTCAAGCTTCCTTAAAAGATGTAAGGGGGTATATAACTCTGTTCAAACTTCTGATGATTAATGTCAAATGATAGATGAAATAAGGCAACATAATCACCAATGTGTTTGAAATCATTATCAAAAGCCAGCACAGAGTTCATTTGGAAAAGCAGTTCATTATATTTGATTAGAATCTCCAGATGTTCTTGTTGCAGATGACACTGTTTTAATTTCATTAAATCCCCAAATATTTAGGAGCCTCCTCAGTGACAGCCACAGTCACTTGAGTGTTCAGCTCGATCCATATCTATACAGGAAAAACTCAAGTAGGTGAAGTTTGCCCATGGTTCAGGCTGTGATATAAAGCTATGAGAACAATCCATAGAACTTGCCCATCGATACGTTTGTCTTGGACAAATTCTGTGGACGAACCATAAATGGTCCAGATTTGGACGACAGGAGGGGAGCAATCTGGAATGCCTTTGGAAAAATATACAGTGTTTATAATGGTTCAAAGCTTCTCCCTGAAACAAAAGCCCATCGTTGTAATGTTTTTATTCACTCTGCTGCTACTATAGGGCTGTGAATCATGGTACTCCATGGTCTCCAAAGAATTGAAGTTGAGGATCACCCAATGGCAATAAAATGGTACATAGTGGAGATAAGTAGGCTAAAATATTACTAATGATGTACTAATAATGTTTTGCATAGGCAAAACAGGCTAATAGATTACAGCCGAGAGATGTGTGACTAGAAAAGGAAGAGACGAGGCATATGGCAACAGTGATACGGTGGAAAGAGTACTGAGTTTGAATTCAGAAGTCTCAGCTCTTCCACTTAATGCTTATGTGACCTCGAGCAACTTCCTTAAATAGAGCAGGACCTTCCTTTCCTAATCTCAAATGGAGAGGTTGGACTATATAATTTCTGAAGTCCCTTCCAGTTTGAAATCATCCTATAATGACTATTATCCATGAAATGGCAAGAGATTCAAAAGAGGACGCTTCCTCCCCCAAGTTGTTAGGTGAATCCCTGGTAGAGAATTTATTGGAGCACATGGAGAAGATATACAAAAGATTAGCAAATATAGACGAGTTCCACCATCGGAGATATAAGAGATCCACCCCAGCTCATCTAAATATTGAGGACCCCACTCTATGTGTATGTGTGTCTGTGTCTGTGTGGGTCTGTATGTGTGGATGTGGATGTGAGAGTGACAGAGACAGAGATGAAGAAAGACAGAAAAAGAGAAGGGACTGAAACTTTAGTTTCTAAGTCCCCTTTCCTAAGGAGCAGCTACATAATAATAGTTAATAATAGTTAATGATAGCTGATAATAGCACTTTAAGGTTTCTCAAGTGCCTTACATGTTATTTCATTTGCTATTTGATTTGATGTGATTTGAGTATGACCTTCTCCTAGGGAGCATAGAGAAGAGCTGAGCTTGCCTGGTAGGATACTGATGGCTTTCACTAGAGAGAAGATGCATTTCCCCAGGGTTTGCACCCCAGGATCTTTGGCCTTAGGAAAGAGAATGACCCATTCTTTGGTTCTTTATGAGCAAGAGCAAATGAAATATTCTCCTGGTTGGAGACAAAGTCAGTTCCAGCTTTTCTCCCCATCAGGCCAGGAACATCATTTTAGGACTCTTCATGGCCATGCCTTTGGATAAAGTGAGACCTGAGCATGGATCTGCATGCTTTGCCACTATATGCAAAGGCTCGAGACAGAACAGAAATATATGGTCCTCCCCAGATGCAAGATCCTTGAGGAATAGGCATGGATAATAATCAGTCATCAAACATTTATTAAGCAATTACTATGTGCCAGATAATATGTTAAGCACTGGAGATACAAAGAAAGGCCAAAATGCAAGGAACTTGCATTCTAATGGGACAGACAAAATTAAACAACCATGTATGCACTCAGTACATACAGAATAGACAAAAGGTAATCTCAGAGGGAAATTACTTGTAGAAGGGAGGGGGTAGGGTGGGAGGATCAGCCAAGGCCTTCAGCAGAAAGTAACATTTGAAGTGAGTTTTAAAAGAAGCCAGGGAAGCCCTGAGGTAGAGAGGATGGTGTAGAATGTTCCAGGAGAAGGCTTGGAGTTGGGAGATACCGTCATGTTAAGGAGTATAAGAAGGTCTTTGTGGCTGTTTCGGGAATGCATGGAAAGGAGTAAAAGATAAGACTATTAAGATAGGAAGAGGCAGAGTTGTGAAGAGATTTAAATGGAGGCAGCTAGGTCAGAGAGGTGGACAAAATTAGGGTTCTGGGAGATGCATAATCATAGAGGGCTAGAATTTTAGAATCCGAGTTGAAAGGTGTGTCAGAGATCATCTAGGTCAACTAGGCCAGGCTAACTAAAGTTATGAGTCCAATCTTTGTGTTCTTGGCTCCTCTGTCCTTAGTAGCCACTGAGATTAAAAGTAGGGTCTTTTAAACAGGATATCTGTGGTGAGTCCAGGGCCTCTGCCTCCTAGGAAGAAAAGTAGTCATCACCACTATAACCTGTTCAGTTCAGGGAACTTTCTTGGAGTCCCCCATAGGCACAGGGAAGCATCTGTCCTGGTCCCCAGCCTCAGACTTATTTCTTATCTGATCAACTGTCAACAGCTGCAGAAGCAGCAGTGCAACGGCTGCTCCATCCCCACCCCACCCTGCCCCCACTCCATTTTGTGGTTATGTCTGCCTTCACTCTGGAGCTAACAGGACACCCTGTTGGAGAAATCTGTTAGCTTTTTTTTTTCCCCCTGCAGTAAAAATTTAGCAGGTAAGGAGCACCCTGTTGTCTTCCATTCTATAGTACTTAGCATGAATCAGGGTCCAGTATAAGCAGGAAAGGCCTGAGGGCTGCTCTGTACACTGGCCAGACAAAACATCTAAAAAAGAATGTTTGTAAGTAAAGGCTAAAGGAACAAGGATGATTCGGCCAGGAAATAGAGATTGGTAGGAGATGGGAAACACAAAGGGCTCAAGACAATTCACTTGAATCTATTTGGGTCTCAAATTCTTCATCAGTACAATTGGGGAAATGGGGGACACTAGATGGACCTCTAAGATCATTTAAGGCAGCAGAAGATGTGAGGAAAAAGATTAAATTAGATTTTAAAGGGAGATCATTGGAACTAATAACTGAGGGAAATTTCAAAAAGGAGAAACAGAAAAAAGATAAAGAGGATAGGGATAGTAGGAGAAAGAGAGAAAGGGAGGAGAATGAGAGAAAGGGAGAGAGAGAGAGAAAATGTGTGTGTGTGTGTGTGTGTGTGTGTGTGTGTGTGTGTGTGTGTGATCATTTGATTCTCGCTGCACCCTATAGTAGGTATTGTTATTCCTCCTTTTATATAAGAGAAAATCAAGCTGATTTCTGATTTGCCTGTAGTCTCATAGTTATTAAGTTGTGGATGGAGAATTTTTTATCTGCTTTATCAGGTTGTCCCTCATAAATAAAAGTGTGTTGTTAGGTTGTCTTCATTACCACTTAGGTTTATTCTGCCTTTAGACTTTGTCCCCCATCCCCTTTCAGTGCCCTAGTCTTCCAAAAGTTGCCTGGTACCCTCATGCTATCCCATTTTCTCAGAAACCTCTAATGTGATATACCACCTAGGCCTGTCTACTCTGGACAATGAAATGGTCCAGATTTATAGGTTTTTTGTAATTGTTATTCTTCAGTAGTGTCTGATAGTGTCTAACTCATCATGATCCCATTTGGAGTTTTCTTGGTAACTGGTGTGATTTGCCATTTCCTCCTCCAAATATACAAATATTGATAGTGTTATGGTTTGTCCTTGTTCTTAAAGAGGACCATTATTCGGGAAGGTGATGTCATGACTTGCAAATGAGTTGGATTTGAGGAAGGAATTTGCACAGAGTTACCTTACACTTTCCTCTGGAGCTATCAGGATCTAGTGGCCAGATATAAATCAAGATGACTAGAGTGGCCCTGGATGCAGTGGAGGATCTTGGCCTTTTTAAGCTAAAGTCTTTTCCAGATTTCACTTCATCTGAAGCATTGGTATGAATAGTTAAATATATTTTTATTCTCCCTGAGGGGTAGTCTTGCCTAGGAAAATGGAAGAGGGCAGGGAAAACGAATAAATACTTGATTATCTTCCCCTTCATCCTCTAATCATCCTCTAATCATCTCCTTATCTTCAACTCTCATTTCATTGGACCATCAGGAGTCCTTTGATTCCAGATTCCAAATTCCAGCACCTGCCAGTGCTTGGAGAAACTTTTTGACCAGTGAACAGGAGCTGCATTTACTGGCTGGTCTTTCTTCCCCTGCCTCAAAGAGGCTTCCTTAACACTTAAAAGTAAAACCATAAACGTAAAACATTCCTTTTTAAAGGAATTTTTAATCAATGGCTTTTTCTGTCTGTTGATTTGTCATTCAGATACTTTTCACATATTGAATTTCCTTTTATAATAGTTGTCAACATGAAAAAAAGCCTAAGAGATGGAATCATTTCTCATTGTTCAGAGTTTGAATTTTGTAATGATTAAGATCACAAAAAACTGGGTCATAATTCTGACATATAGAAACTCTTTTAACATTTCAGTTTCTCTGCTGAGAAATGTTTCTGCTCTATTTCCCGTCCTATTGGAAACTTACTTTGAGTGTTTTTCCTGGTTATATCCTTGAAAAATCATTCTTCTTTTTCCAGAGTACTGACTTACTACATACTCACTGAGAGCAAAGCCTCATCTCTATGTCAAAAGAGACTTCATTTTCCACCATTATCCATGTTTCTCTAGAAAGCACAATTTCTCTCTTTTCTTGAAAGGTAAAGGATTTAACTTTTCTTGTTTAGTGAAAAGTTTTATTTTTTAAATCTAAGCCAAGATAGTAGTGACTCAAAACCCAGCTTCTTTCCCAGTTTTAATAATAATTGTACCAATAGCAATAATTATAATAATAGCCAGCATTTTCTATAGCACTTTAAAGTTGACAAATATGATCTCATAAGATCTTCAACAACCCTGAGAGGTAAGTGCTTTTATTAAGGAAACTGAGGCAGTGGCATTAGATGACTTGCCCCTGGGTCTCATGGCTAATAAATGCCTGAGGTTAAGTTTGAATTCATATCTTTATGACTCCAGACCCAGAGCTCTGTCCTCTATACCACTTTCCTTTTCCTAATAAAATACTTTAAAAGATGTGTAGTCAACTTAGTGTGGGTATTCTTTTCACAAATACAGCTTGCTAATCCCTCCACAGATACCACAATACCACAAATATCACAAATATGTGGTATTTCCCCTCATATTTTCCATAGAGGACCTCTATCTCATGTGATAGATTTCTCCTCCAGACCATTCTATTTGGGACTTCAGGAATCAAGAATCTGGATAAAAGAGTTGAAGTAGGGGGAGGAGAGGAGAGAAGGAAATGTTGAGAATAACTATGATATCACAAGGCCTCACCTGGATCCTTACAGGTCACTTTTGATCCCAAGACCATATTTAGAAAACAGTTGTTTATTTAAGTAGATCTCATACTTGGTTGGATATAGAGTGCTTAGCTAGGGCCACAAACCTTAACAGTCTTAACTTCCGTCCTCTGTTCACTCCCTTTATTCACTGTTGTTGAAGAACTATTCTCTGAATTTGGGGAACTGAGCCTCACCGTAGATTAAAATGTTTAATGCTATGTACACTTTTTTCTTTGTCATGTCATGGACTAACTGGTGAACAAGAGATGCCCATGCCCCAATAAGCACATATCTAAATGCTGAATGCAGGGCTCGACATAAACAGATTTTACCAGATCAGGTGCTCTTATTTTCTTATATTGTTGTGCTCATCCCTCAGAATTCAAAGATAGATGGTATACAGCCTTTCTTCCAGGAGGCAAATATAAAAATCACCCTGATACAAGAGAGAGAGAGAGAAATGCAAAGGAGAAGTCCAGGAAAAATGCAATGAAAAATTTAAAGAGAGAAAGATGACTTTTAATTGGAAGATCAGGAAAGGTTTCATAGAGAAAATATTATCTGAATTGAACCTTGAAGGAAGGAAGGAAAAACGTAGATGTGAGGAGAAGAGGGAGAATTCTAGGCATGGGAAATAGTGGGAGCAAAAACACAGAGTGTAAAAGGAAGGAGAACAATGGCAAATGAAGGCTTGTTCCATTTGGTTGGGAAAGGAAAGAAAGTGGTATGAAATGAGGCTAGACAAGTATGTTGGACCAAATGATGAAGGGCTTTTGAACGTTGGAATGAGGACCTTTTGGCATGTGTAACCACCAAAGATATCCAAATAGAGACCAGATGCATTCACCCCAGATGCTTTTCTTAGGCCTTGCCCATCCCCAGGCCCTGTTTCTCAGGGTAAGACTTCAGCAAACCCAGACTGTTAGAACTGGAAGAAAGCATTTAGTCTAACATCTTATTTTACAGTTGAGACTGAAACTCCGAGTGGTAATTATTTTACCGAGATCACAATCTGTTTGGGGTGTAGCCAGAATGAGAACCCAAGAATCCTTGCTCCCAAAGCCTCAGTGCTCTTTTTTTATGACAGTGTTTGATGGCTGGGAGTTCAGAGATAATGCCCAAGTTGTGGGTTGTTATATTTGACACTTCTATTCATAACTGCCCATTAATTGGTTTAAGTCCCAAGTAAAATCCCACCTTATACAGGAAACCTCCTGTAATCTCTCAGTTCCAGTTTTTTCCCTCTTATTAATCATTTGCTATTTATCTTATATAAGTTTGTTTTATATAAATTTGTATGTCTGTGTGTGTATGTGCATATACACACAGTCATCTCCCCGTTTAGATTATAAGCTTCCTGAGAGCAAGAATTGAATTGTCTCTTCTTATTCCTCCAATGTTTAGCACAGTTCCTGCTAAGCACACAAATGATTAATAAATGTCTACTGAGTGATTAATCAATTAAGTATAGTTAACAGGTGATGATAATTCTGTACGTCCCACCATATGCTTCATTTTCCCCTTTTAGTCTCTGGAAAAGACGATGATGAAACTGACTACAGAAGGTAGCAGCATGAGTTGAAAAGTTATAGTCACTTTTAGGGTACTAAATCCCTTTCAGGATTTAGCCTGCCAATTAAGGGCATGCCCCAACCTCATGGGATGTTTCCTTTCTCTAAGAAACTTATCCTTTCCATAAAATCCTTTTTATGCTCTCCCAATTCTGTTTCATATTTACCATTCCTGGTGTCTGTTTTATCCCACCATTTTGTCTGTAATCTCTTCCTCTAAATAAAACTACCATTTGTGGGGAAAAAAAAGAGAAAAGCAAAGTTATTACTAGCATTGCATGATCAAAACTGTGTTTCAAGGCAGACTAACTGGTTCTAGGGACAGCCTAGTGACTTTGAAAGGAGACGTGATTGAAAACTGGAATCCTGAAGACCTCCGACATGGAAGGGACTTTAGGGAACAGCCTATATGTACTTGAGCACTAGTCCTTACAAGAAATAAATCAGCTTCCATTTGATGCTCACTCAAAGAAAGCTCCCAAGGCAGCTTCAAGGTAGCCTTAAGCATTAGGAAATTTTCTCTTAAGCCAAAAAGTTCCCAGTCTGCATCTTCTGCCTATTGCTCCTACTCCTGCCTTTTGGGGTCAAGAGGAACAAATTCTGTTCTTCCTTGTGATCACCCTTCATGTATTTGAAGACAGCTCTCATGTCCTTTCCTAAACCTTATCTCCTCCAGGCTGGCTATCCCCAGTTTTTTTTAACCGCTCTTCATATGGCCCAGTATTCAATATCCTCATTATTTTGGCCAACAGTCTTTCTACATACTCTTATTTGTTTGTATCTCTCCTTAAAAGTGATAACCAGGCTGCCTGCCATCAAGGGGAGGGGGTGGAGGGAAAGAGGGGAAAAGTTGGAACAGAAGTGTTTGCAAGGGTCAATGTTGAAAAATTACCCATGCATATATTTTGTCAATAAAAAGCTATAATCACAATTAAAAAAAGAAAAAAAGAAAATCCTCTATTTCATTGAAAGTCCAGTTTTCCTATGAATGATTATAGTTTTGCTGGGTAGTTGATTCTTGGCTGTAACCCTAGCTCCATTGCTCTCTGAAATATCATGTTTCAAATGCTCCAATCCTTTAATGAAGAAGTTACTAAATCTTGTGTTACCTTAAAAAAAAAAGTGATACCCAGAATTGAACCTAGAACTGCAGATATGGGCTGACCAAGGCAGAGAACAGCAGAACTCTTTGTCTCCCTCACCTCCCCACACCTCTAGGAATGCACCTTGCATCAGGTTTATATCTTTGTCCTTTGTCTCCTGCAGGATAATCCTCGCCTAACAGAAGAGTTTGTGACCCATCTAGAGACAGAACTGGAGCAATCTCGAATGCGTGAAACAGAGACCCTGAGTGCCCTCCGAGAGATGCAGGACAAAGTCCTGGACATGGAGAAGGTGGGGCCTCTGAGGAAGAAGGGCGCCTTGGAACTAGCAAACAAAAATGTCAGTCTGGGGAGGAGATGGAATAGGATGGAATAAGATAGAAACTCGCCTACCCAAATAATAAGCTTCTGTGGCTTCAGAGTGAACCTCTGGATATTCCTATATTGTGCTTCCCCAATCACCACCACCTTGTTTATCATTCTGGCTTTCCTCTCCCCTGCGGTCAGTCCCCATTGTGCAAACCTTGGTAAAGGTGTTGTCTGTGGTACCTTCAAAGACATGAGCTCAGAGCTCTCCTACCAACATTTCCATGTGCCTCTCCCCCACCATTTCCTTCCTGCATCTAAGTGCAAGAAGAGGGGCCACTTGAGAGCCCTGAGAACCACTACCCAAGTAATGAGGGAGAATAAAGGAAAGGGCCAGGAGTCAGAGCTTCCGGGTATGAAGATGGAGAGGTCAGATAGCTGGGTCCTTTTCTCAGACCTGAGGCAGGGAGTTGGAACAGATGAGAGAAAACAGATGTCTGAATCCCCATCCTATGCCCAGAACTGGGGAGATGGGCTCTGGATGGAAGGCTGGTGCCCAGGTCCTAGTTCCAACTCTGAGGTGGGGGCTCAAGAGAGAAAGGCTAGATACCTGGATCTTATTTTCAGTCCTAAAGTGGAAGAATCGGGGCACATGACCCAGAAACCAAATGTCTAATTTTGCCTTCAGGCCTAGAGACCAAAGGATTTATGGTGGTTAAAGAACCATATTACCAGCTCACAGGAACAGTCTATAAGGCATTGGGACTGTCTTCCACAAAGTTATCTGAAGATCTCCAAGCACTTGTCATCAGTCATTCAACAAGCACTTATGAAACACCTACTATATTTTAGGCTCTATGTTAAATTTTGGAGATTCAAAAAAAGCAAGACATTCCCTGATCTCAGGAAATTCCTAGTCAGTTAGGGGAGATGGCATCCCAACAACTATGATCAAACAAGATATATACGGGATAAGTTAGGCTGGTCTCAGAAGGAAGCCATCAAGATTAAAAAGAATTAGAAAGAGCTTCTTGCAGAAGGAGAGACTCTAGCAAGGACTTAAAGAAAGCTACATAATCTATCCATCCAAACTCAGCCCTATTACACACAGAATCAAAGAATTTTGCTGCTTAAGATTTTATCACTCTGATCTTGTAAATCACTGAAAGTATTTTAAAGAGAAAGCTAAGGAAAAGTAAAGTCCTGGTTCCTACACAAGCCTCATCTCTAGATAGTTGTACAAAAAGAGTTTTTAAAAGTGTTCTGCATTACTGCTGGGAAGTTAGCTTGGCTTGGGAGAGAGGCGAGTGACACATTTTCCTTCCCTTCTTCTCCCCTATCCCAACTACCTATATACATACATACACAGAAACTTGTGGACACAGAAATCACATGTGTATGTCCACGGGAACATCAAAATAAGGCCAGTGCTTATGAGTCCCACCTCAAAGCCAGCCTCAGAACTACGGTCACTCTCTGTGTCCACAACATGGAGAGAGGAGAGACACCTGGGGTGTCCCTGGGCATCCTCTGACTGCAGGACAGTAATCCTGCTGTGGGGATAGGTCAGAGAGGCACTCGCTTCCAACTAAGGAGACAGAGCTCTCTTAGAAATTGCCCTGTGATGGATCAAAGCAAGTGCTGGTCTTGTCATCAGTTCTGGGTTCAGATACCACTCTGACACTCACCAGATGACTATGCAGGTTACCTTACTTGCTTCAAAGGTGTAATAAGGATAATAATCCCTCTAAGACTTTCCTCACAAGAGTATTGAGACTCTATGTGTGCCAAGTACTCTAAATACCTTAAAATGCTATATAAATGTCAGTTTGATCATTATCATTTTTATAATGGGCCAGATTGGGCTCTAAGACTACTTTTCTTTCTGTACACTTACTTCCTGAGAATTGTGCAGCAGATTTGGCACAGCTTTCATTTCAGGGTTTCCATTCAGATAGAAAAGAACTTTGCAGGGAACACACCCTCTGAGAGTGTCTTGTTTGCCTTCAGTAATCCAAGAGAATATGGTAACCACTGTTTGGAATATGCCAGCCATTCAAGAAGGCAAAGGGCAATGTGGGTCACAAAAGTTGACCCTGCTCTGCCTAGTTTGAGTAGTATTTACAACAGTAGGGCCAACTTCAAAAATTCTGTACTCCAGCCCCAGCTTCTAAGAGCATCTCATTAGAGATGTTTTCCTATTTAGCACAGACAGCAAAGAAGTAAGGAGCCAGAATTTGTGGCTCCTACCCCAGCTAGTTTCATATTGACTCCACTCTACAAAATGGAGATTTCAGAGATCAGTTCATCTTTAGACAGCCTCTATGTTAAATCAGTCCCTGTTTGCTTAGATCATTGCCTTTGATCTCCAACCCTAGTAGAGACTAAAAAGCCCTTAAGAGGTGCCCTGTTCATTTGGAAGGAAAAGCTTAGAGATATCCTACCTCCCCCTATCCTATTCCCCACCCTTATCAAAAGCTGGGGCCCTTCTCTTAGGACTCTAAAAATAGTGTTTTTGGAGTCCTGCCCACAGCCATTCGTGCAGTGATCTGATGTATGATTCTCAGTTTCAATCAGACTGATAGGTGCTGTGTCCAGATGTAGGCCTTTCTGAATGTGAGGCATATTGAGGGACCCCAGTTTGTCAGAGAGTATTTGAGAGTCAATAAAAAGTAATTTATTATTTAGTACTTATTACTTAGTAATTTATTAATGCTTTAGGGTTCCCTGCACCCAGAGATGGCTTCTGACAAAAGGGTAGAGACTAGCTGTTCCCCACTGTTATTAAGGTCTGGACAGGGAAAAAAGGATTTGATTTGTAATTTGCAAAGTAGAAGATTTAAGTTGAACATAAGAATTTCCTGTTTCTGGAGGAAACTCTTGCTGTCTAGGGTAATGGAAAGAGATTTGATACTGAAGTGAGGAGATCTTTCTAAGTCTTATTCAATCACTTGCTTATAACCTTGGGCATGTTGAGGCCTTCCTAAACCTTTTGCTTCCACCACTGAAATGCCTCATGAAGTTATTGTAGGAAAAGCACTTTGTCAACAGGCACTTATTTAGCATCTCCTAAGAATTGAGAATGCAAAGGTTGCCCTCAAGGAGCTCAGTCTAATGGTGGGGAAACAATGCACTAACAACTTTGTACATAGAAGATACAGGCAGGATAAATTGGAAGATAATCAAAAGAGAGAAGGTAATAGCATTAAGGGGATTGGGAAAGTTTCTTGTAGAGGATGGGATTGTAGCTGGAACTTCAAGTAAGTCACCAAGCAGAGATGAGGAGGAAGAGAATTCAGGCGTGGGGCCCAACTGGAGAAAATGTTTAGAGGAGATAGAGGGAGTGTCTTGCTTGAAGAGCAAAAATGAAGCCCCAGTGTGACTAGTTTATAGGGCACATGGATGGAAGTAGGGCATAAAAAGACCAGAAAGGTAGGAAGGGATCAGATTATGAAGGAGTTGTAAATACAAACTGAATTTTTGATTGAATCTAGAGGTGCTGCATAGAGCCACTGAAGCTGACTGAATAGAGAAAACATGGTCAGATCTATACACTGTAAAGCACTGTGTAAATAATATTGGTTGTGGCTCCACCTAATTGAAGAGCCTACTTTTCAGGGGAGCTCGGAAGAGTTTCATTGATCCAAGTTGTGTAGAGACTCTTATACTTGGAGGGACAATATGACTTCTCTAGAAGCTAGAGGAGTTTATGATCCCTGCATCTTCTAAGTATTTGGGAGGGGCTGAGGGGAAGGGTTAGGTATCAGATCCAGAGGGTTGCCAACAGTGGGATAAGCCCACAGACTAGCATCTTTCTAGTTACAAGGTTACAAGGTAGGAGAGATGTGGTCTTCTTTTTCTACCTCCCTCTTTATGACATCATATCTCCCTCACTGCCTCCTTCTGTCTCCTTCCCTTCATGTATCTGACTTCATTTTTCAATCTTTCATCACAGTAACTTGGACTGGAGTCTGAAAGCCTGGAAAGTGGAAGTTTTGAGTCACAAAGGGGATCTCCTCCTAGTTCTTCAGTAGTTTTGCTCTAGGAAGCCAGACTTTCCCAGAAGTCTAGAGGTCCTAGGGCTCCATTCACCAGCCTAGCTATAAGAGTGAAGAATGGAAGTCAGGAATACTATTTGTTTCCTCTAGAAAACAAGGACCAATGGGTTCTTGCTTTAGCTGGGATTAGGGAAGGTATGGTCCTGGCAGTGAAGAAGACAGGTCAAACAACTCTTTGAGAGGCCAAGTCTGGTAGTGTGGACAAGGGAACTGCTAGATCCTGCTGGATAAAATCACCTACTGCTCTCTTCAGGCCCCAGGGCCCCGAGCAAGATATGGAAGAACAAAAGGGAGGGAATGGGAGGGCAAGAGGACAGAAGCTTGATTCCCTTCACACACTCTTCCCTCTTCTGCTCTTCCTAGAGGAACAACTCACTTCCTGATGAGAACAATGTGGCCCGGCTACAGGAAGAACTGAAAGGCCTAAAACTTCGGGAGAGTGAGGCTGTGGCCTCCCTTCGGGAGCTGAAATTGCAGGTTCAGGAGCTCACAGACAGCTGGCAGGTGAATCCAGGCTTCCCTGGAGGGCTTTCCCTTTCACTCTTTGATGCACTGCACAGTCCTGGACTGGCAGTTTAAAACCAAGACTTCAAGTGCTGTCTCTGTCACTTCCTTGTGTTGTGGGCAAAACCATTTCCTCTCTTGAACTTTGGTTTTCTTGAGGCTAACAAGGCTTGCATGCTCTATTAGTCTTCTTCCAGTGCTATTCTGGAGGATGAAGGCTTCTTGAAGACTGTGCCATCTGAGCAGTCCCTTGAAGGATCTAACTAGTTAGAGAAAAAGTTGGGGGGGAGACCTGGCTGCAGATTGTGTGTCTGTTGAACCACAGAACCGCAGTGGTCATCTTGCCAGTCCTTGCATGAACAGGAATCCCTTGTACACTGTGAAACTCTAACCCCTCCAAGTAATCAGCCATCTTCCAAGCTAAGGATTCTTGGGATGGGAAGCCCATTCACCCTCACAGGATGCCTGCTTCTTGGGAGCAGGGATAATTTTGTTTTTATCTTTAAACTCCTAAAATCTCAGACAGCACCTTGTCCATAGTGGACATTTACTAAGTGTTTGCTGGATGAAAAAGTAAAACTGAGTAACAAGACAAGCAACCCTTTCACTTGTAGACAACTCTGTTAGAAAGTTTTTCCTTACATCATCTTCCTTCCATTGCTATCCGTCCTCTAGGATAAAGGAGAATACATTTAATTCCTCTTCCCTGGTGACATCCCCTTAGATAACTGCAGATCACTATTGTGTCTCCTGTATGTCTTCTCTTCTCCAAGTCAGCATCTCAATTCCTTCAACTGATCCAACAATGGCATCATCTCCAGGCCAGCCATCCTTTTAGCAGCCTCCTCTGGATGCAATTCAGCTCTTCAGTATCATAAAGCTGTGTAGCAAAGTGTGACCTGGAGGAGCAAGCCCCCTCACTGATGAGATTCTTGAGGACTGGAGCAGACAAAATAACTCACACTTATATAGTTATTTAAAGTGTGCCCTGGGCTTTGTACTAACTCTCTTGTCAGCTCTTTGGGCTGAGAGCTCCTGTAGGGAGGACCTTCAGGTTCAGCCCCCTCTATCATGCCTTCCCAAGTGTTTGTATCTCCCTGGGACCACAGTCCCAGGGCAGGGAGAAGACTCTGAGATGGGACTCTGGTCTTATTTGAAAGATGCTGATTAAGAGCCATTTCACACTCAAAAAGATGACTGGAGATTCCAGGAGGCTGATCTTCCCTTTGGAGGTCTCTTCTGGCTCTAAAACCCTTTCCTCGCTCCTGGATAGGCCCACCTCTCCCGGGGAGGGAGATGGAAGGAGTCTCCCCGGAAGCTGGCCCTTAGTGACCTACAGGATGAACTGATGACCGTCCGGCTGCGAGAGGCCCATGCTCTGGCTGAAGGGAGGGAGCTGCGGCAGCGAGTGGTGGAGCTGGAGACACAGGTCAGAGGGCCTCCCCACGATGAGGAATGGGCAAGGACCCCGTCTTCCCTGGCCTGCGCCCTCCTCTGCCCCACTACCAAGCTTAGGCCATCCGTCTGCCTCACCTCATGAACCCCACTGGGCTGTGCCAGCCCCGTACCTTGTCAGTTACAGGCCAGAGGTCACCTCGTTGTCTGGCTCTAAGCTCCCCCTGCACTGCCTGAGCCCTTAGTCACTTGCTGGTGACTTCCCTCCCCCTAGGACCAGATCCATCGAAACTTGCTGAACCGTGTAGAAGCAGAGAGTGCGGGCCTGCAGGAAAAGCTCCATTACCTGGTGGCTCAGAACAAAGGCCTGCAGACCCAACTGAGTGAGAGCAAACGCAAGCATGCTGAGGCTGAGTGTAAGGTGGGCCCCCACCCTCTAGCCCCCACCTCCAAGCTGTGCTCTGCAGCCTTTCCCCATCTTCCAGGGCTTGCTGTCCAGCTCGGGCTGCCGGGCCCCCATCCCGCCCCTCTCCCTCTCTTCCTTCCTCTTTCCCTCCCCCGAGTCAGCTCCCTGTGCTTTCCTGCTGCTTTTGCCCCTCCAGAGCAAGGAGGAGGTGATGGCAGTAAGGCTCAGGGAGGCAGACAGCATGGCTGCTGTGGCAGAGATGAGGCAGCGGATCGCAGAGCTGGAGATTCAGGTGAGGTCGCCACCCACGAGGAGAGCTTGGTGGGAGGCAAGTCTTCGTCCCCATGTTCCTCTCCTCGGTGACCTGGGAGGGGGCATGTTTTTGCCTTACAGAGAGAAGAAGGTATGATCCAGGGACAGCTCAACCACTCCGACTCCTCCCAGTACATCCGTGAGCTCAAGGATCAGATTGACGAACTCAAGGCCGAGGTGAGTCCTAGGCTGGGCCAGGCTGTGACTTCTTTAGTCGCTCCTCAGCCAGCTGGCATTCCAAGAAGGAAAATCATCCGTTCCCTCTTTGGGCACGCTGGCAGACCTTCCACCTTTATGCCAGGGCATGAGCTAGTGTGCCCAGAGAAGAGATTCCCAGGGCCCTGGACTGCCTGGCAAATTTCCCCAGTGCTGTGCTAAGAAAGGAGCAGAGTGCCATTGTAGCCCACCGGAGAACATCAGACCATCCCTGAGATGAGCCTTCCTGACACATGCTCTAGCTACCTGGGGGCACATGGCAGGACTCACATAGAGAACAGCCAGCCCAGGAGCCATGGCCTAATAGGCACGAGACTGGAGTTGTGGTCTCAGCTGATGACCACGGGTATATATGCCCTTCCTCTTTTCTTACCTTAGTTTTCCTAATCTGTAAAATGGAGTAAAAATCCCTGCTGTCCAGAAGTAGTATGAGGATCACCTGAGATAATGGAGGTGAAAGCTCTTTGGAAAGCTTAAAGGAGTCATCTTCCATCATTTATTGCTGTTGTTTCAGGAGTTTCCTACTGTCTTTAGAGCAGACACAGGATTGGGCCTACAACTGCAGAGCGAGACAGAGAAGGAAACATCTCCCAACTGTTCTCTCTCTAGATCCCTGTTCTACGAGCTGGCCTCCTACAGAGCCCCTGGTCCTGCCAAAATTAGTGCCTAAAGAGCAGGGAGAGGTGCCAGCTGTCCGAGTTAGAGGGTCCAGGCCCACAGGGAGAAAGGAGGGAAGTCGAGGAAGCAGGACTCCCAAGTATGGGCTCCCCGGCTGTGCTTGGTGTCTCAGGCCCTCTCATGGGCCCCACATCAGGGCCGGAGCTCCCTGCCCCATAACTCTTGTCTTGATCCAAGCAGAGTCTCTCACCCTGGGCAGGCTGGCAGCTGGACCGAGGCGACGCACTGCATGCTGGGACTTGTAGGCTCCCACAGGCCACCCCTCCGTATCAGAGCCCAGGGTAACTGCCCCTCCCCCAGAGCCGCCCCCCTCAGGCTCTGGTGTCTGGGTGAATCAGGGCTGGGCTAAGGTGGAAGACCTTTTCCTCGGAACCTTACCAGCCCTCTGCCTGATCCCCATTACTCCTTCCCCAGTCTGGCCCCTCGTTTTCCCTTCAAATCCAGTAACAGCCTTCTTGCTGAGGGGGCGGGGGGCCCACAGTGGCCCACTACTTCCTCCTGCTCTGTGTTCTCCACCCAAGAGCCATCTCTCCTCTCTTGGTGGCCCTGTGCCACACAGGAGGTCTTGCTCACTCCCTTTTCTGTTTCCCTTCCCAATCCCTTGTTCATCTCCTTTGTTTCCTCCATCTCATCCCCCTTGGTCCTCTTTAGCATCCCCTTTATCTCCCATCTCATCCTGGCCACAGCTTATCTTCCCCGCTAATATGGGTTTGGATCCCTCCTGTCTACCGCCTTCTCAATCTCATCTCCCTCTCCCCCATCTCCCAGGTTCGGCTACTGAAGGGCCCGCCCCCATTTGAGGACCCCTTGGCATTCGACAGCCTCCATTTGGTTCGTCATTTGGATGAGGACTCTCTGCCCTCCTCCGATGAGGAGCTCCTGGGGGTGGGGGTGGGAGTGGGGGCAGCTCTGCAGGACGCCCTGTATCCTCTCTCCCCCCGAGATGCCCGGTTCTTCCGCCGACTAGACCGCCCCGCCAAGGACAGTGAGGGCAGCACGGACAGCGAAGCTGATGAGCTGGCCCCTTCCTATGGCCAGAACCTGGGTAACTGAGGAATGACTGTCTCCTTGGCCCGCCCCATCTGGGGCCCAGACCTCTCATGTTTGGGGGGTAGGAGGGCAGGCTCTTCCCAACCTCCATTCAGCGTTCTTCCTGGAGGGGCTGTCCCCTCCCTACCAGGACGAGAGGGAGTGGGGCACATCCGGGTGTGCCTGCCCCTCCACAGAGTGCATCAGAACATCTACCTTGAGTGTTGTCTACACTGCCCTCTTCCAGGGGCACCTGTGATTCACTGTATTTAAACTCAGCTCCATTCTGTGGCTCCCTTCCCATCTCCCACCATCCTCCTTCCTTTCAGGGGCTTTCTAAGGCAGGGACTGGGAGACTCTGGGAGTCACAAGCTCCCCTCCGCCTTGGAACACTTCGGTGGTCTCTGAGTTTCTGATTGTTCCCAGTGTTATTTATTTATCTACAAAAGGGTTGTTTTGTTCTCCTCCCCCATCCCCGACTGCCCAGGACCAGAAAGCACTGCCGTTCCCTCCCAAGAGAGCAGCACAGGCACTGGGGCAAGGAGGGGCGTAGAGGACCAATGATCAGGACTGGCCTCTGTGGCAACTGCTCTCTTCTCCGCCTCCATTCCCAGGACTAGTCTGTCTTCTCCAGGGACTTGAGAGCTAAGGACACATAGACTTTCCTCTCCCACCCCATCCTTGGAGAGGTGCTTCAGATTAACCAAGTCCCCGCCTGCCAGTTCTGCACCTCCATGTTTGGGGGTTGGTGGGGGGAATTGGGGAGAGGGTGAGATTCAGCCATTAGCAAACCTGACAAAAGAATCAAGAGCAAAAGATTGCCTCCTGAGAAAAAAAAAAAAAGAGAGACCAGGTCTTGGCAGATGGGTCATGGCCATAGGACTCCCAGGGCCATGGCCTAGTGTCAAAGCAAGAACAGGATTCTCTTTTCTGTGATGTAAAAGACCACCAGCTGCCCCTGAGCTATGGCCTCCTCCTCCTGTCAGGCTGACACAAGAGGCTGGCTCACATCCTTGAAGATACAGAATGTACAAGCCCCCCAACTTCCTCTGTTTGCCAGGCCTTTTGTGGTATCTTCCCTCTGGAGCTCCTTGGCCCTGGCATGTCCAAGCTCTCCACTCCTAGCTCCTTCCTTCCCAGACCATTCCCTTGTAGCTCCTGAGGTGAGGGGGAGGGGGGAAGGGAATGAGGGGGGGGGGAGATTGGCCTTGGAATAGGAGACCAGGTTAGGGCAGGTCCCTTGTCAGTTTGGACGCTGCGCCTTCCATTAGCAGCTGCCTCTTCCTCCCTGTGCCAATTCCATTTTCTGACCATATTGTTTCTCCACCACTCCCTTCTTGCCATCAGCCAAGCCAGTACCTGGGTCAGTGCCCCTGGAGGAACAGGCCCTTTTTCTGCTAAAACCAAAGTCATCCCAGTCTGGGGAGCAAATATCTAAGGAAATGTTTAGAAGCATCTGCTAATCAGCATCTCGCCCACCCACCTGTCACCAGTCCCAGATAAGTAAGCTGCTGTGTCCGGAGGGCTGAGGAGAGTTTCTTTGGGCCACGGGTGGAAAGGAGGAATCCTCATGTGGCTCCCAAGCTGAGAGAGGAACTGCTTTAGCCACTGCTAGAGGTAGCGAAGAGCACCTTCGGACCATCCTAGTCCCAGACCCTGGAGCTCCCTCACCATCCAGAGCCTGCTCATTCCCCCCACGGAGCAGTCTTCCCCTACACTTAGCACTTTGCTTTCTAAGATTTTCCTGGTGTTTCTTTTCTTTGCCAACATTAAAGGTGCTGCCGGGCTTCCTCACAGCCAGATGGTGACCAGACCCCAGACGGAAAGGCTGAGGGGGAGGGAGGATTTTCACTCGAGTGTCTTATCCTGTTTGTCTCTCCCTGGAGTGCAGTATCAGTATTCAGCATACATCTGTGCCCCTCTAGATCCCCCATATTCACTCCAAGAGGGTTCACCAACTTCGCAGAAGCCACCTAGGAGGGGAAAGAATTTGGGCAAAGAGGAGTGGCAATGTTTCCTTGGTAGGCCCTGCCCTAGGAACCTGCTTGTAGAATTCGTGCCTGTGGCCATGGGAGGATGAAGTGCCATATTCATTGAAGAATAAGACTTCTGGTCTTCCATTTCATCCCGATTCCTCCCCTTTGGGCTCTGCTTGCTGAGTTTGGGAACTTAGGTGCCAAAATCCATGAAGTGTCTACTTAAGCTGCTCTGGGGGCATGCTCCCCTCAAACACATACTATACCCTAAGTGTTACTCTTTGTCCTTACAGGAGGATTTGCCCCAACTCTCTCCTCACACCTTGTTACTCTGGTCCTCCCCCAATCACTGAGAGCTTATGGCTCCAGGGCAGCCCACCACATTGGTGCTCCCAAAGCTATCTCCTGATCCTGACCCTATTGCCCCTGCCCCTTAGCTGATATCAGAAGCAAATAGTCTGATCTATACTTAATTCATAGGAAAGCCCCTGTGGGGCAGGTTTCCCACTCTCTTGACTCCACCCCTTTTCTCTCACACATACACAACATCCCTTCCCTCTGGCTCTGTCCCCTGTGCTGAGACCAGAAGTAGTTGAGGGTGATTGGTACTCTGCAGGTATCTGGCCTGCTCTGAAGTGTCTTGTCAGGTGTAAGTGTATGGCCTCCACCTCCCCCTCTGCCCACCACCATCCTCACACTGCCTGTACAAACCCATGTGTCTCCACACAAGGTTGGAAAGACAAATAATAAAGCATATTTACACGGTCTTAGAATTGGTGGGCAGGATGTTGGGAGTGGGGGAGGTTGGTGGAGTTTGTTGGAAGAGACTAACCTAAGCAAAGTGAGATAAAGACTGACCAGAAAGGTCTGAGCTTCATGGCTTAAAACAAGAAGCTTGGGGTTCTTTCCCTTCCTCAGTCTTTGATTTAACAACAGATAGCATGAAGGGAGCAAGAGAAACTGAGGGTTGCTTTCATTTCCCTGAAATACTAGGGAATTCTCTTTCAGGCAGAATATGGCTGTGGAGGGAGGAGTTTTTAGAAAAAGAAAAAACATCCTGAGAATTGGACACAATGTGGAAGGATTGGCATCCAAACTAAGAAAAGCTTTTCTTCACTTCATCCTAATCCCGTTGCTGGATTACTATATGGAGCTTTCATTGTAGCTTTAAATTCTGGTTTAAAAGGACTGGGAAGGGATGAGATTGGCAAGAATGAACAGAGGGTTTGTGAAACCAGATCCTTTGGAGGCTGAGGTAGATCAGTGATGATGGTTTTGGAGGGATGTGTGCGATAGGGAGATGTCTATGTTAGTGCTCTGTGTGGGTGGGTGTGAAGGAGGATGTGTGGGTGGGGTAAGGAGGGTGTATGTGAGTAGGTGTCATCATCAGTCACTAAACATGATGTCTCGGGAGAAGAGGGGAGTATAAGGCTCCCTTTCTCTCCTGAAGTAGCTTCCAGACAATTTAACTGAGTGGAGAAGACACGTGGAAAAATAAGCAGAGGAAGTTTGTAGAGTTGAGCCCACCAAGGGTAGAATGGACAGGGGAAATTCCAGGAAGAGGTAAGACCAAGTAGTTTGGGAAGAGGAGTGGAATTTTAATTGGAGAGGTGGGAAGGAAATTGCAAAACCAAAGGCAGCAGGTAAGAATCTTATGCTATCTTGGGTGATGGGGTGGAAGTAGAGTGATGGATGTGACTAGAGTCATGAAGAGCAATGTGAGATAAGGCTAGAAAGGCAAATGTGGAACATCACAGAGGACCTCATATTTTTCCTCTGGGGATAGCGAGATACTGCAGGCTTTAAAGGTGAGTGATATGGCAAGAGCTAGACTTTAGGGAGAGGGATCCAGTAGATGAAATACCGAGGGGAGAGATAGGAAAGAGACTATTTTAGAAGACTGGAGCAATAGGCCAGATAAGAGGTAAGGGAGTAAGAATCCACCTCTAATTTGTATAGGAATGAATGAACCCTTCAGATGAAAGCTGAAAGTTAAGTGTCCCTAATAAATCTGATGTCCTGGACAGGAAACAAGATTTAGGGGCATGGGTAATTCATCTGTTAGTAGGTTCAGACTTCTGAAAAGAAATAGCAATATTCTTGTAGAATGTTAAAAATATACAAAATATTACATATGTGTGTGTATATACACACATTATCATTGAATCTCCCAACCAATCTTGTGAAATAGAAAGTATTGATGTTATCCCCACTTTCTAGATAGGAAATTAAGGCTCAGGTGAAATGACTTGGCAAAGTTCATAGGTAATCTCGAGTCAAGACTTCAAATCTGGGTCTTTCCCAGTCCCACACTGAGTCTATGACATAAGTCTATGTCAGTGGATCTGATGAGAACCCTCCTCACCATCTTGTATAATTCTTATCCATGTCTTTCCTCAAGTCCTCCACAGAAGACTGTACTGGAAGCCTTCCAAGACTTAGTATGGACTTGTGATTAGGGCATCTCACAGGACTGGGGATACAGCTGTGATGAGGGGCTCAGTAACCTGAGCAACAAAGTTTTTAAACAAATGTGAGAGGAAATGTGAGAAGAAATGCCTGTATACAAACCATAAAAAGATATATGGAGTTTGTAATAGGCTTTTAAATTTGGAAGCAATACTAGAAACCATCTCAATGCCCTCATTCAACTGATGAAAACATTAGGGCCCTAAGAAGTAAAGTGACTTGCTCAGTCACACGGAAGCAGAAAAAGCATAGGTTCTCTAGGCTCTAAATCGAGTTTCCCTCCTCCCCACTATGCCATATAATGCTTTCTAAAAGGAAAAAAGATTGAGAATGAGGTCAAAATTATCTCTTAGCAAGAGACGGCAACAGATTTTAGCAACAAGCACAACCTCATAGGTATCATCGAAACTTAGGGAGCTGGTCATCCATGGATAAGCATATCTTGTCCAAAAAGAACATGGGGGTGGTGGTGCTGCAGTTTGTATATTAAGAAGGCTGTGCACAAATCTATTAATCTACACAGAGAATTAATTGGTGGGTGAAATGGGACTACAGAAACCACAAAGGGAAATGACCATGGTGGTGGTGACAAACACTGAAGATGTCAGAATTTGCCGTTAGAGGGCAGAACTGGAGTGAAAGCTGCAAAGAACGCTCTGAAAGAGGAATGGGCTGCCTCTTGTTAGAGATTGGATGACGGCTTGTAAGGGAAGTTGTAGAATAAGTTTGTGCTCATGTACGGGTTGGACTAGTTGGCCTCTGACATCTCTGCTAGCTCTGAGGTTCTGGGATTCTTATAGCAGATTCCAAAGAGTGTAGAGAAAAGGAAGGTCTGAGCCTGTGGCTGGGTTGGAATGGTCAGGACAGACTTTGTGGAGATGAGGCTAGAAGCTAGGCTTTGATGTGGAGGTAAGATTAGCTATAAAGTGTGGCAGGTAAGGGGGGACATGCATGGGTGTAGATGAGGTGACCAGGACCTTTGGGTTGAGTATCTGTCCTTTCTTTTTGTGGGGGCTTAGGGTTAACCCATATTCCCTGAGGCCCAAGAACAGAGGATGGTATGGCAGGAGCAGGGAGAAGAGGGGCTGCCTTGGCTCCTGCTCAGTTCTGATGAGGGAGATACCTGGATCGCCATTCCTTCTGGGAAGGAAATCAGTTTGCAGGAGCTCAATTAGTGTGTTCAATGGTGGTAGTAGTTGTGTGTGTGAGGAATATGGGGAGGGGCAGGTCCCCAAGATAGCCACTTTCCTTTTAGAACCTCAGAGTAAGCTGGAGCCAGTATGTTGGGGTTGGGGAGGAGGAAGAAGATGGAATGACCCTAGGCACCCTGTTGCTCCACTTTCATTAGTTCCCATCCTCCAAGGCACATCTGAATGATAGCTACCGAAGAATCCAGGCTGATCTAAACTAAAACCTCCAGAGTGGGAGGACTCAAGGGGGTTGAGGTATCGATCTTAGTCTGCTTTCTTCTACCTCCCACCTCCGGTGAGGTAGCCCTGAGATGCCTCGATCCTTCCTAGTAAGAAGCAGAAGAACCTCTGGAAGAAAAAAGGTGATTGGTAAGTATGGCCTGTCCTTTCTGAAGATCCCCAGCTCCAGAATTCTGCAGGGCTCTCATGGAAGATCTGGGTACTAGGGTGCCCAAGTTGTGGAGAGAGGGAAAGGCCATGGAGCTGAGAAAGTGAGAACAGGAGAAATGGCCAATTCAAATTAAATTTAAGAATCTTGGATGTGTTTGGGGCAAGGGTTGGGGTGGGGGTGACAGGAACCAGGACACCTTACATCAGCAGAGTCAGGGAATAGAATATCTGGTTTTCTCACAGTTCTCAAAGAATGAGTTCTTTTTGTATAGGCTTTACTCCAGGGAACCCAGCCCTCTCTGTGGGGAGGCTTGGAGGCCCATGGGCTGAGAGGCCCCTGTCCCCCAACCCTGAAGCCGGCTCCTCTCTGGGGTCCTCTGCGCAGGCAGAGGCTGACCTCTTTGGTAAGAGCTCTCCTGGGCTAGGGGAAGTGGAAGTTGGAGGCCTATGGGCTCAGGCCTCAGTTTGTGAGGGGTCACCTTCTAGGAACCTCATAGTGATTGGATTCATTTGACCTAACCCCAGGGCTCCAGGGGCCAGCTGGCCTCTCCTGGGATGGCCACTGCCCCCAGCCCCAGCCTCAGCCCCAGCCCCCGCCCCCGACAGCAGTTACTGCCCCAAACCTGCAGCCACAGCTACCGCTGCCACCACCCACAGCACAGCACCCTCATCAATTCAAGGTAACCCAGGAGGACTTAGGGGGGGTGGGGGTGGGGCGAAGGGCCAGAAGCTACTTGGCTGCTGCCCCAGCCCCATGTTCTGCCTCTAGGGTGGGATGGGACGGTATGGAGGAAGCCCAGCCTGGTCCCTCCTTCCACGGCTCCCGTCCTGCCCCCAGGAGAGACTGTTCCCCTGCGGCGTGTGCGGGAAGAGCTTCCGGCGCTCCTCCACTCTGTCCACACACCTGCTTATCCATTCGGGCACGCGGCCCCATCCCTGCCCCTTCTGCACCAAGCGCTTCCACCAGAAATCCGACATGAAGAAGCACACGTTCACCCACACCGGTGCGGCCCGGGAAGAGGAGGAGGAAAAGGGCTGGGGGGAGGGGCTGGGAGTGAGCAGCCCGGCTGCAGGACCCGCCACCGAGGGGTCTGGGGAAAACGGCAGGAGGTCTGCCCGCCCCCATCCCCTCCTACCCGGCAATAGCCCTTCCCCTCCAGGAGGGAAGTTGGAAGGGAGCCCAGCTCATTGTCAGTCTCATCTCTCCCCAGAGATATTTCGGCCAGGCCTCCTATTCATCCTCATGGCTCCTCCAGCCCCTTCATTACTCTCCATTGTCTTCATTTTCCCTACCGACTAGCCATCTGAATTCTACATCTCCCCACTAGATTCCCCATTAATATACGTCCATAACTCCCCAGTTTTGACAACTGGTTTTCACCACCATGCCTCTATAGTCCCCCTTCCTCAACCCCATGCCCCTCCATATGATCCTTGCCCAGCTCCCCCATTTACACCAAGCTCGGGGCTACCTTTCCACAGGAGAAAAGCCCCATCACTGTGGAGTATGTGGAAAATCCTTCAGCCAGAGCTCCAACCTGCTCACTCACTGTCGGCAGCATGGGGTGAGCCGGCCGTTGCCTGGGAGGCCAAAGTGCCCACCCCTGCAGGAATCCTGCCCCAAAGAGCCACCGGGCACTTCCCTGGGGGTCCTGAGCCCCAGGGAGAAGGGAGAAAACTGTCCCTAAAGCCTTGTTCTCCACCTGTTCACCAAAATCAGCAGAAGAAATTGCAGGACTTGGAGGCAGTCCCCAGATCCAAAAGTTTTGGACTGCCCAATCCCCTAAAACAGCAACTACAACCCCACTGTCTCATCTTTATTACAAACTAAAAAGGCCTTAGAAAACACACAGGCACGCCACCCACAGAAGCTAGAGGTCACAGGAGCAAACCAGCAATGGCAATCTACAACATACATACATACAATACATGGGAATCAAGAAGCTGGTCAGGCCAAGACCTTCCAGGACTCAGATGGAAGGATGTTAGGAAGCTAGAACATCATCACGACTATCCCTTTGCCTAATTCCCCCTGCTACAGAACTGCGGGTGGGAAAACAGGCAAGAGGCAGGTATCAGGCTGGGGCCTTCAGTTCAGAGGGCACAATGGTCCTTTGGATGGATGGGACAAGGGCATCTCAGTGGAAAGTCTCCACCTCCACTACAGTCCAGTCTCCCTGTGGCGAGGCAACATCATCTGGGGAGAAGCTAGTGACAGACGTGATGCTCGCCCGGGACTCATCCAGAGGTGAGAGCAGTTCTGCCCACCGGCCCAGCTCGGCATCACTTAGAGCTGGGCGGCCACCCCCAGGTCCCTGCCTGGCTCCCCCTGGTCCCTCTGCAGCCAGCAGCAGCGTCCGGCTCAGCAGCTGCTGTACTACGCTGGCCTGCAATGCTCCCAGCTGCAGCTCACCCACTCTAGCTGGCTTGGGACCTCGAGGGGCTGAAGGCATCTTCTCCACTGTCTGGTCTTCCTCTTCCCCCTGATCTTGTACGTCTCTGTGTGGGGGTCCAAATGCTGTTTCTGGAGCTTCTGCCTCATAGATTGTGGATAGACCATCAGGGGGCCCTGCCAAAGGAGACCAGGGCAGTGGTTCACCTAAGGGAGGGAAGAACAAGATTGAGACCTATCCCTTCTTCAAAGAGCTGCCCTCTTCCTCCAGCCCCTGTCCTTCTGCCCCCTGGTTGGGGTTACCTGGGACCCCATGGGTAAGTCGAGGGGTGGTGGTACAGGGGCTCCTGGTTGGGGCCCCTGGCCGGCTCCAGGCAGCAGGATGGCAGGCAGCAAGTTCAAGCTCAGGATCGGGTGGGGGCGAAGCTGGGGCCCCTATCTCAGGGCCGCTGTCATAGGCTCGAAGTTCCTCGGGCGTACTTGTGGCGCTACTGCTGTGTCCAGCAAGGTCTGGGCCACTCAGAGTACTGGAAGGGCTTCTGGACAGCTCCCCACCCAAGGCTCCCAAAGACAGGACAGACTCGGGAAGGGACAATTCCCCAGGAGGCGGATTCTGCAGGTGGGGCTGGGCCGGCAGAGGGGCGGTGACCAGCGAAGAGGATGAGGGCGGCACAAGAGGTATGGGCAGGAGAGAGGGAGGAGTTTGCACCAAAAGTATGTGTTGGGGAGAGGGAAGGGCCTGTCCAAGGGGCGTGGCCAGGGGAGAGGGAGGGGTCTGAAGAGGAGGCGTGGTTAGAGGAGAGGGAGGGGGAGGCAAGACCAGAGGAACAGAGAGAGGCTGCAAAGGGCGTGTGTCCCAAGATGGCACCTGAGAAGGCGTGGCCAGGTGCAAGGGAGGGGTCTGAAGAGGTGGGATGGCCAAGGGCGGGGAGGGCGGAACCAAGTGAAAGGATGGAGCTTGTTGAGAGTGTGTGGCTATGGGAGAGGGAAGGTCCTGCAGAGGGGGGGAGGCTGGAGAGAAGGGAGGAGCTTGAGGAGGGGGGGAGGCCAAAGGAAAAGGAGAGGACTGAAGAGGACCCAAGGGAGGAGAGGTTGAGAACAAGTGAGAAGGTGGATCTGAAGGAATGGGAGGGGTTTGTAGAGAAGGTGTGGCTAAAATGGAGAGTTTTTGAGAAGGGGCAAGGACCTGGTGAGGAGGCGTAGCTAATGACAAGGATGGATCCTGAGGTGTGGCCCGAGGGGGAATGGGTGGGGACAAGGGAGAGGGTGGAGCCTGAATAAGAGGCGTGGCCAGTAGAGAGTCAGCTCTTTGCTCTGAGGGTGTGACTAAAGGAGAGAGCGAGTTCTGCAGAGTGGAATTGGTAGGAGTGAGAGCAGCCTGGATAGAGGTGGCCAGAGAAGAGGGGGCAGCCTGTGGAGGAAGTATAGCTGGAGAGGTTGAGGTCTGAAGGGAGCATGTGGCTAAGGAAGGAGAAGGTGGGGCCTTTTGAGGGGCTGTGGTCAGAGAGGGAGGAGCCTGAGGAAGTGATGTGGCTGAGGAAGAACTGATGGCTAGAGGAAAGGGTGAATCTTGCTGGGGAGATGTAGACAGAGCGGAATTCGCTTGTAGAAGGGGTGTGGCCAAAGGAGAGGGAAGAGCTTGTTTAGGGGGTGTGGCTAAGGGAGAGGGTGGGGCCTGCTGAGGAGATGTGAACGGAAAATTGGTTTGTAGAGGGGGTGTAGACAAGGGAGAGGGAGGAGCTTGTTTAGAGGGTGTGGCTAAGGGAGAGGGTGGGGTCTGCTGAGGAGATGTGAACGGAGAATTAGTTTGTAGAGGGGGTGTGGACAAGGGAGAGGGAGGAGATTGTTTAGGGGGTGTGGCTAAGGGAGAGGGTGGAGCTTGAGTGGATGTGGCTAAAGGAGAGGATGCAATTTGCTCTGGAGATGTGGAAAGAGAATTGGTTTGTGCAGGTGTGGCTAAGGGAGAAGGAGGGGCTTGTTTAGTGGATGTGGCTAAAGGAGAAGATGGGACCTGCTGGAGAGATGTGGAAAGAGAATTCGTTTGTAGAAAGGGTGTAGCCAAGGAAAGTGGAGGAGCTTGTATGGAGGATGTGGCTAAGGGAGAGGGTAGGGCCTTTTGGGAAGATGAGGACACAGAATTGATTTGTGGAGGTGTGGCTAAGGGAGAGGGAGGAGCATGCTTAGTGGGTGTGGCTAAGGGAGGAGGGTCTTCTTTAACGAGTGTGGCTAAAGAAGAGGGAGAGACCTCCTGAGATGTGGACAGAGAGGAATTGACTTGAGGAGGGGGTATAGGCAAGGGAGAGGGAGGGGCTTGTTTAGTGGGTGTGGCTAAGGGAGAGGGAGGGGCTTGTGTAGTGGATGTGGCTATGGGAGAGGGGGAGATCTGCTGGGGAGATGTGGACAGAGAGGAATTGACTTGAGGAGGGGGTATAGGCAAGGGAGAGGGAGGGGCTTGTTTAGTGGGTGTGGCTAAGGGAGAGGGAGGGGCTTGTGTAGTGGATATGGCTATGGGAGAGGGGGAGATCTGCTGGGGAGATGTGGACAGAGAGGAATTGACTTGAGGAGGGGGTATAGGCAAGGGAGAGGGAGGGGCTTGTTTAGTGGGTGTGGCTAGGGAGAGGGAGGGGCTTGTGTAGTGGATATGGCTATGGGAGAGGGGGAGATCTGCTGGGGAGATGTGGACAGAGAGGAATTGACTTGAGGAGGGGGTATAGGCAAGGGAGAGGGAGGGGCTTGTTTAGTGGGTGTGGCTAAGGGAGAGGGAGGGGCTTGTGTAGTGGATGTGGCTATGGGAGAGGGGGAGATCTGCTGGGGAGATGTGGACAGAGAGGAATTGACTTGAGGAGGGGGAATAGGCAAGGGAGAGGGAGGGGCTTGTTTAGCGGGTGTCGCTAAGGGAGAGGGTGGGACCGCCTGGGGAGATATTGACAGAGAGGAATTGACTTGTAGAGGGGATGTGTCCAAGAGAGAAGGAAGAGCTTGTTTAGAAGATGTGGTTAGAGGGGGCGGGGCATGTTTTGTGGGTGTGACTAAAGAGGAGGGTGGGGCATGCTGGGGAGATGTGGGCGGAGAATCGTTTTGTAGAGGGGGAGTGGGCAATGAAAGGGGAGGAGCTTGTATAGGGGGTGTGGCTAGGGGTGAAGCCTGCTGGTCTTTTCTCCTAGATGGGGATGTGGAGGAAAAGGAAGGACCCTTGGATCTGAGGACTGGGCAGGTCGGGGGCGGGGCCTGAAGAGAGGGCTGGGCCCAGGAGGCAGCAGAGGCGCTGTCCAGGCGACGAGTGGGTCCAGGGAGGCGAGAAGGAAGCCCGGAAGAACCTTCACTGGACTTCCTCCTGGCTGCAGAGGCTGGGCTGGAGACAGGGTCCCCAGGGCTCCTGAGCGTTCTTCTGGGGGCTGTGGCTTTGGGCAGGGGTGAGGGCTTGGCCCTGGATTTGAGGGGAGTTCGCGGAGAGCCTGGCTCGGGTTCTGAGGTTCCAACCAACCGTGACCCAGGGAGCCCAGCCCTTGAGCTTTGTGTTCCCTGAGCTGGTCGAATGGTATCTGGAAGAAATGGGAGAGAGTAAAGACTTCCGGGAGAGTGCCTTTCCTCTCCTGCCCTTTACCTGCACCTAGTGGCAAATTAGAATGGGCTGGGGGGGGCGGGGAGGAGGAGGGCTCCTTCCCTGGTGCCCTTTCCCCATAGATCCTTTCCCTAAGTTCTCTTCACTGCTGACAGGTCGCCATCCTCTGACTCCACACCATTGCTATCCCCCATCCTCTTACCTCTCCTGGCTTCTGCTGGGGCCACAATGTTCCGTCCTGTGGAGGTGGAAGCTAGGGGTGTCTTAGACTTAGCTCCAGATGCCACCGGGGCAGAACGGACTTGCTTGGCTGGCGTGGACACTCTGGAGCTCTCAGGCCCTGGTCTTAGACGAGAGAAGAAAGCCTAGGTCATAGTTTTCTAGGGCAAGCCCCCTTCCCTGAACACAAGCTGATGTGTTGTATCCATTTGCATCTAAGGTTGTAAAATAAATGTTTCCTGTGACATGCTCACCCCTCAGAAGAGCTATACCTGGAAGGGCCTAGGAGCCTGAAAGAGACCGACCTGGGGACCCAGCATATCTGGGGAAGGGAAAGGGTCCATATATAAAATGGGACGGGTTTGGAAGAGGGGTCATATAAAGAGAGTGGGTGCCATCTCTGGAGAAGGGATCAGCCCAGAGAGAAGAAATACCAAAGAAGGGGCCAGCTGGTCTTACCTGGGGAAAGGTCATGGAGGGAAATCACCAGAGAAAGGATCACATCTAAGTATTATGTCTAGTGCTCAGTCATATCTAGAGAGGATCCATCTGGAAATGGGTCATACCCACCTGAGGAGGGACATTCTTGGGGAAGTCATACCTGGAAGCTTGGCCAGCACCTGGAGCTGGTTCTGCTTTCCTCACCAAAGGCTGCCTGGGCACTACAGGGAGAAGCTTCAGGTCAATTCAATCCTGATCTCCTCTGTCCTCCCATAACACCTTAAACATACTTTTAGAGGGGGACAGGAAGTGAATCAGGGAGGCCATCCTCTAGGACAGGGGCCTTGGAGGGCACCTCAGGAAGCTTGAGCCAGCCAATCTGTTGCCCCAAATTCCTCTCCCTTTACTATCTCTGACATTTAGAGAAGAAAAATGAAGGAACAGAAGAGGGAGGGACTATCGAGTAGAAGCAGGAGCTGAGAGTAGAGTTCAAGGTCAATGTCAGAGAGAAGGAGCAAAAGAAGCAAGGGGCAGGTTTAAGGTCGTGGGCCTTGGGGCTGGGAACCAAGAAACAAGATCTGGGGCCCCTGTACCTGTGCTAGAAACACTGTGGCCTGTCTTGCTGGTTCTTGGGGGCCCAGATAGGGCTGTGGCCACTTTGGGGACAGGCGCCACTCGTCCCGTGGGCTCCCCGGAAGGCCTCTTCACCACAGCTCTGGGTTCAGCAGCGACTCGTGGCGGCACTGCCCCTGATCTTTTAGGAGTCCCGAGAGACCCTGGCACTGTGGAGCTGGGCAGGCGGGCAGCTGGGGGGGCCCTTCCCCCAGTTTTAGCTTTAGCTCCAGTATTCATCCTGCAACAGATAGAGAATGACACATCCCAGCCTGCCTTGCAGACCTACCAGCACCTCCTCCCACTTGCCTTTTCCAGCACCCAACTGTCCAGTTCCTCATTTTCAGCCCCCCACGATCCTCACACTTCTTTTGTATTCTCTTAAGATACCTGCCTCCCCCACCAGCTGGGGACACTGTAGGCGTTTCCCAGCTCTCCTGTGTGTGTCCTATAGCAACCAGCCTCTTGACACCCAGCAGGTTCTGAGGGAATTAGATGGCAGATGGGACCCCTCCCCCTCCACTCCCCCCCACAGCTTAGAGAGAGATTAGCACCATCTTGCCTACCAACCCCCTGAAGTGCCAGGAGAATCCTGGCCACACCACCCAGGATCCAGGCACCCTGTCCCCAGCCACCCAGTGTTTCCAGAGACCCAGTCACATCCTTCTCCAATCCCACTCACAAACTAGAGATCCCTATTCCTCCTCCCCCTCCTCAATTAGTATGTGAGGGATAGAAAAGGCTTTCCCTCCCCAGTACAAATGCTATTTCTGTCTCAGTGTTCAGCCTCCACACATCCAACCCCTGAGAAGATTACGGAAACCGAGTTTCCAGCTAGGCCTGAGGAAGGGGCAAGAGATCAGGAACTCCTGGAAATTCAAACAGATGGAGAGTTTAGGGAAGGGGGAGCAGCCTTGGTCCTGTCTTCAGCTCCAGTGATGACGACTGAGTCTGGGTGTGAGGGGGGGGGAGGGGGACAAGGGAAGTATCTGTCTATTGTCCTTCCACACACACCCCAAACACACACCTTGATTCCAGACACCTGCTGGCTGAAGGAAGGGATGAAGGGGGGCTGCCATGAAGGAGTTAATGGAGACAAAGAGCCCAGCGCGACCGCCGAAGTCCCCGCCTCTCAACCCCTCCCTCTCCACCTGCTTCGCTCGCTCGGCGCCCCCCCCCCCCCCAAGCCCATCTCTCAGTCACCTTCAGCCTGGAGCAGCTGGAACACCTGGGTCCCCGTGGGAGGGCCTGACCCGGCAGTAGGGCCTGGACGACGAACCGAGGGGATTAGGGAGAAGAGGGAGGAGATCAAGGAAGGGGAGGGGGCTGGGGGCGAGGAGACCACAGGAGAGCCCCGCCCCACCCCGCCCCCTGCCCCAGCCTTGGCCCGCTAGCGAGGGGACGACGCAGGAGTGGGTAGGGCCAGTAGCCCCGGGTTAACGCGGAGGAGACTGAGGAAGAGATGGAGAAGGGGGCGTAGAGACAAGCCAAAGGAAAATGGTGGGGGGATAAAAATAATTAAAGATGGAAGAGAGAGGAGGTGACAGAAGGAAAGAGGGATGAATGGTGAAGGCGAGAGGAATTCGGAAGAAAGAATAAGATAAGCTAGAGCTGAGAGGCAGACAAACGGGGAGAAAACGCAGAGTACCAGAGAGACAGGCAGAAGGGAGACGGGATGAAAGAGGAGAGAAAGGGACAGGAGAAGAGAAGCAAAAGCAAAGACGGGGGAGGGGGGATGAATCTCTGGGGGATCTTTTTTTAAGGGGCTGTTTCCATGACAACTGCCTCCAGGAGTCCAGAAGGAGCATATGGGGAGTGGGAGGAAGGAGGATTTCCGGTGCCCCTCAAATGGCCTCCTCACCTTCGATTTCACCCCCCTCCCGCCCTAATCAATCCTATATACTATCACCCCACCCCACCCAAGTCCTCCTATCCCCCCAGCCCCATGCTACCCCTTCCCCTCACTTCAACCTACCTGGCCTCTCCAGTGCTCTAAGAAACTGACAGGCTGGGCTCTGGACAGGTTGGGGGTGGAACTAGTATTCCATTGGTCTATTTTCCTGTGGGCAGACCAATCCTCATGCTGAGTATCCCTC
The DNA here is from genome assembly GCF_016432865.1 of Antechinus flavipes. NCBI lineage: Eukaryota > Metazoa > Chordata > Mammalia > Dasyuromorphia > Dasyuridae > Antechinus > Antechinus flavipes. Next base: position 679,932,671 of record NC_067398.1, on the reverse strand, counting down.
CACATTTGGACTCTCGAATCTGTATCTCCACCCGGAGCTGGGTAATGAGATGTTTAGTCCTGCCCAGACTCCTTGAGGGACCTAAGATCCAGGGCCTTCCTCACCAAGACTCCACCTTCTAAAAAGACAAAGGAGGGCCCTGCCCCTAAGAGAGGAAGGGACATGGGGAGAGGGGTAGGGGGGGGAGGAAGAGGGAGCGAATAGAGAGGGAGGGAGAAGACATGATTTTTTGTAAAAGAGAAGGGGAGATTGAGAGAGGGAGACCACCGTGGAGTTGAAAGCGTGTTGAATTTGCGCATGTTACAATTTAACTCTGTGAACTGGCAAGACACTTCAGCTCTCAGTTTCCACATCTTCAAAATAGAAGGACTAAGGCTCTCTAAAATCCCTTCTAATTCGAAATGTCTCTATAAACTTAGTTCTTTCAGAACTATATAAAAAAGGGCCATAAGAGAAATATGAATGCAAGATTTGTGAATGTATGTTATCCGATGTATAAAAGTCATACATAAAAGACATCTGATCAGGGGACTGACCTACAAAAGACACTATATTTTCACCTTTGTTAGGAATAAAATGAACAAAACTGGGCTCTTGTTTCTTCTCTTGTTCATCTTCAAGAAGAGGATTGAGCAAGAATTATAAGGACATATCACACATCATATATATGTAAGTCTAGGAGTACAACGTTCAAAATAAAGGACATTTTCCTTAATTGCTCTTAAAAGAAAGGGAATACATCTAAGGGTTCTAATAAAGGCCTCATTTCTGAAATCTATAGAGAATTGACTCATATTTATAAGAATTCAAGCCATTCTCCAATTGATAAATGGCCGAAGGATATAAACAATTTTCAGATGAAGAAATTAAAGCCATTTCTAGCCATGTGAAAAAATGCGCTAAATCACTATTGATCAGAGAAATGCAAATTAAGACAAATCTTAGGTACCACTACACATCTCTTGGATTGGCTAAGATGACAGGAAAAGGTAAGAATGAATGTTGGAGGGGATGTGGGAAAACTGGGACACTAATACATTGCTGATAGAGTTGTGAACTGATTCAAACAGGCTGGAGAGCAATTTAGAACTGTGTCTAAAGGGCTATCAAACTCTGCTTTTTTTTTTTTTTTTTTGATTCAGCAATATCTCTACTAAGTCTTTATCCCAAAGAGACCATAAAGGAGGGAAAGGGACCCTATGTGCAAAAATGTTTGTAGCAGCCCTTTTTGTAGTGGCAAGGAACTGGAAACTGAGTGGATGCCCACCAGTTAGAGAAAGGCTGAATAAGTTATTAAAAATGAATGTTATTGAATATTATTTTCTATAAGAAATGATCAGCATGATGATTTCAGAGCGGCTTGGAGAGAACTGATGCTAAGTGAAGTGAGTAGAACCAGGAGAACGTGCTAAGTGAAATGAGCAGAACAAAGAGATCATTATATACCTCAACAACGATACTGTATAAGGATCTATTCTGATGGAAGTGGATTTCTTTGACAAAGAGACCTGACTCAGTTCCAACTGATCAATGATGGACAGAAGCAGCTACACCCAAAGAAAGAACACTGGGAAATGAATATAAACTGCTTGCATTTTTGTTTTTCTTCCCGGGTTATTTCTACCTTCTGAATCCAATTCTCCCTGTGCAACAAGAGAACTGTTAGGTTCTGCACACATATATTGTATCTAGGATATGCTGCGACATATTTAACATATATAGGACTGCTTGCCATCTGGGGGAGGGGGTAGAGGGAGGGAGGGGAAAAATCGGAACAGAAGTGAGTGCAAGGGATAATGTAAAAAATTACCCTGGCATGGGTTCTATCAATAAAAAGTTTTTTTTTTTTAAAAAAAAGATAGTATGGAATGATCAAATTCAGTATTGGTACGGTTAAGAAAAAAACAACTCACTCCTTAATAGGCTGCTATGAATTGTTTTATTTTGGGGGGGAACAAATGAAATTATTATATAATAAAAAAAGAAGAACCAGGAGAATGTTGTACATAGCAACAGCAATATTACACAATGATCTGTTCTAATAGATGTGGCTCTTTTTAACAGCGAGGTGATTCAGGCTAGTTCCAATGATCTTGTGATGGAGAGAGCTATTTGCATACAGAGAGGACTGTGGGAACTGAGTGTGGACCAGAACATAATATTTTCACTTTTTTGTTGTTGTTGTTTGCTTGCATTTTGTTTTCCTTCTCTTTTTTTTTCCTTTTTGATCTGATTTTTTTATGCAACAAGATAATTGTAATAGGTATAGAAGAATTGCACATGTCTAACATATATTGGATTGCTTGTTGTCTAAGGAAGGGAATGGAGGGAAGAGAGGGAGAAAAAATTTTGGAACACAAGGTTTTACAAGGGTGAATGTTGAAAACTATGCATGTATTTTGAAAATAAAAAGCTTTATAAAATAAATTCACTGTAATAAAAATTATCCATTTTGCACTTCAAAAAAAAGGAAGGTAATAATTTAATTTAGCAAGCCTATCTCCCTCATCCCTACTAAATTCTGGTTATGTAAAATATCATCATGAATAGTAGCTTGAATACACCCATTTGTCTAAGCAAAACATTAAGCAAAAGTCAGTGAAGTTATTCATATTTGAATAAACTGACGAATGCATGATGGAAAAGGAATACCAGCTGGAAGCAAGATAGAACACCTCAGCTCAATGAATGAAGAAGAGACTGATCTGACTCAAGGAAGTGCACTCAGCAGGTTCTAGGGTTGAAAGTGCAGATTTTGGGAGTGAGAGGCTGACTTTCCCCCCACATATCTGCCTCCAAGAATAATTGCCAGTCCTTAATTTGAAAAGTGTTTGCCTTACCTCTCCTGATCTGTCTCTGACTCATTCTTAATGTCTGCCTTCTGCAGAGTTAGTCTTTGAGATCTCTAAGGCAATCAGAAATCACATTTCCTAACACATCTGAATCATGAAGCAGAGCGCAATTCTGGAACTGTCTTATAGGGCACACCTAACAAAGTGTGGTAAACAGAAAACAATGGGAATTTACAGAAGAAGGTGCTCACTTATACCTGGGATCATAAAAGAAGGCTTCATGGAGGAAATGCAATTGAAGATGGACTTTGAAAAATGGGAACAAGATTTTAATGATAGAGTACCGGAAACTTCTCTTCAGAGTTGGGAGATTATAATACATATTTGAAAAATGATATGGATAATATCATACTGTTTGCCTTCTCATTGAATGGGAAAGGGATTGGAAGAAGGGAGAGAACTGGGAACTCAAAATTGTAAAAATGAATATTTAAAAATTAAATAAAAAAATTTAAAAAGAAAATAGCAATGATTTTCTGGTCACCCATTCATCCTTGACTCCTTTATCATTCTTCCACTTCCAATCAACTATCAAGTCTTCTCAGCTGCACAGTATCTCTAATCTCCATCCTCTCTTCTCCACTTATACAATTTCTATTCTAGTTCAGATTCTAAATACCACTCAATTGGATTCTCTCGAGTCTCCGTTTCCACCCTTTCCTTTTCTAATACAGCTTCCATAAATCAAACAAATTTATGTTCCTAAATATATCTGATTAACTCACTCCCTGCTCAAAAGTTTTCAATGGCTGCCAATTGCCTGTAGAATAAAACAAAAAGTCTTCAGTTTAGCACTTAAGATGCCATTACTTGGATCCCACCTACCTTTCCAGCCTAATTACTGAAATTCCTTGTTTCCTTTTGGCATAGAGAAGACCAGATTTCAGAGTGCTAGCATGGTAGAGTAAGGGAAAACATAATGACTTTGCAGCAAGAAGACCCGGATTCAAATTTTAACTTTCCCATTTACAACCTGAGTGATAATGGCCAAATTGCATCTCTGAGGTTTAGTTTCTTCATCTGAAAAATGAAGGGTGAGAATTAGACTGGTAGAACTCTGAGGTCCCTTCCAACTCTATATATTTAATTCTTTGATCTAGTTGCTGAAGGTAGCTACTCAAAGTGTATTTGTGTATAAGCCACTGGGTGGCATTCTAGACACATTAGCTCACCAGGTACACACGAATGAAATAGTGGTGGAGCTGATTCAGTCATAGGATGCTCAACATTTGAGCTCTGCTATCTCATCCTGAGATATTTAATCATTTTTGCCATACTGGGCTTTTCCTCCTCTGGTGCTTTCCAGGACTTTTAGACAAAGGAATAATTTAATCCCATCCTTATTTAAAATAGTTTGGCTTGTGTTCTTATTTCCATAAATTCCAATATATTTTCCAGTTTTCATGACTCTAGAACATAACTTGCTTAGATTGGCTATTTTCTATTTGCTGACTGACTGACCTTTCTCAGGCTCTTTTGCTGGGATCTTCATCTAGGTCATGTCCATTAACTATCGATGTATTGCAGATCCTTGTCCTAGACTATTTTCTTTCCTCTCACTAGTTCACTTAGCACTCTCATCAGTTTCCATGGATTTGACTGTCATCTCTATCCTGATGATTTCCAGATCTTCTTGGAGCTCTAACTCTAACCTCTCTCCTGATGTCCAACTTCTCGTCTCCAAAAGCCTATTGGGCATCTTGAATTGAATCTTCCATAGACTTCAAAAACTAAATATTTTAAAAACAGAACCTAATATCTTTCTTTGCATGACCTCCCCCTCCCCTCTTCCTAATTTTCTTGCTAATATCAAGGACACCACTCTCCACCCTCCAACAACCCAGAATCTTCCTAAAACACAAGTCTGGACACATTATGTCTCTATTCAGTATATGCTGGTGACCCCCTGTCACCTCAAGAATCAAATATGAAATTTTAGCGTTCAAAGTCTTCATAACATGGAGACCTTTACATCTTTCTACTTTTACAATCTTCTTAAACCTTACTTTTTATCACGTACACTATAATCCAGCTACACTTGTCCCTAGAGCAAGGCAGTTGATCTTTGTACTCTAAGCATTAACACTGGCTATCCCCCTTGCCTGGATGCTCTCTTTCTCTTTCAATTCTTGGACTATATGACTTCCTTCAAGCGTCAGCTAAAATCCCATCTTCTACCAAAAACATTTCTTGATTCTCATTTAATGTGATTATCTCCAATTTGTCCTGCATATATTTTCTTTGTACATAGTTTTTTGTTGTTGTTCTTCAATCATTTCATTATATCCCTCATGTGAATTCCTTAAAAGCAGAGGCTTTTGGGGGGGTATTTTTTTTGTCTCTAGCACTTGGCACAGTGCCTGGCATTTAATAGTTGCTTAATAAGCACCTTGCGGACTTGAGTTTTATTCTTACAACTTTGAATTAGTTCCATATGGGCGCATATGTATGTGTATACACATATACATTGAAAACAAGACCTTTCTAATGTGAAAATGTTTTTGCAAGACTACACATGTATAATCTTTTTCAAACTGCTTTTCTTCTGGGAGGGTGAGGAAGGGAAAGGGAAAAATTTTGGAACTCAAAAAAATTTTTAATGAACATTACAAATTTTTATTTACATGTATTTGACAAAAATATCACTAATAGGTATATTTCCAAATATGATTTAAGAAAAGAAAAGAACCTATATGTTTAAAAATATAGCAGCTCTCTTTGTGATAACAAAGTACTGAAAATTTCAGGGATGACTGACAATTGGGAAATAGCTGAACAAACTGTGTGATATGATCGTGATAGAATACTAATGTGTTATAAGAAATGATGAATTCATTGATTTTAGAAAACCATGAATAAACTTGCATGAAATAATGAAGAGCCAAATGAGCAGAACCAAGAGAACACTGTCTACAGTAATAGCAATTTATTTTTAAGAACAGTTTTGAAAGACTAAATCATTTTGACTATTATATATATCCAAATTAGCTTTTTAAAAAAGAGTTGGAAGGAAGATTCTATCTGCATCTAGAGAAGAAAAGAATATATGGAATTATTTTACATTGACATGAGCATGTGCACATACATATATGTGTATGTGTGTGTGTGTGTGTGTGTGTGTGTGTGTATGTATGTGTGATGATAACCATGGCAATGAGAGTGAAGAAAAAAAAAAGAAAGTTATATGGCAATTTTATTATCTATTTGATTGTGCATAATAGATTTGCAATTTCATGCACAATCATCCTTTTTTTTATTCTACCATGTTATGGAAATGCTTGTTTTATTTCATAAATTAAAAATAAATATTTTTTAAATGAAGCCTTCATCAGAGTACTGCAAATGTTTTTCCAGTTACCTGCTTATCCTTTTAATTTCAGATGCATTGATTTTGTTGTGCAAAAAAGTTTTCAAATTTTATGTTATAATTATTGTCCCTTTCAGTTCCTATGATCCTTTCTATCCTTCGTTTGATCATGAATTCCTCCCCTATTCATATAAGGATTCTATCTGGTAAAGAGTAAGGAAAGTGGGCTTTGAAAAGAGAACTCTGCAGCCTGGGCAGGAAGAACTGAAGAAGGAGCACCCATAGGTAGAGAGGCTTATTGCCTCCAAAAGACCAGGGGAGAGGAAATGAGGCCTGCATTAGAGTGGTTGATGTGGAAATGCAAATGAGAAATAGAAAATTGATACCCCACTTTATTTTTTTATTATTTTAGTAAGGCTTACTGTATTTATTATGCACTAATAATCAATCCACTATGTGCTGATTGACCCCTTCAAGAGAATTTGAACTCCCTTAACTTAAATCTATGAATTTCCTGACCACTAGGAAAGATGAGTCAAACTGGTTATAAGATGTTTGCCCACTATAAGACTTTCCAAAGGATGTTTATGGAAGGGTTATGGAAACCCCTCTCTGATCAAGCCAAACATAGATAGTCTTTATTGTTGTGTCAGACCATTCACAGTCTTAGTTTTTCTTGTATTACTATACTATTTTGAATACAACTACCTTTTCAACTGTATAAAAGAGTGGCTCTGATTACATCTGATGTATCTTTGGTTCCCAAAGAGCCTTGGATCCTCTCATTAGCAATTGTTAGCCTTGCTAATAAATTGATCATGCTCTGAACTTTGTGCCTCAGTTTCTCTTTATCACAGATTTTTAAATATACTATAAAGATAAGATTAACTCAAACTTCTAACTCTTCTGAAATAGAACAGGATATCTCAGAAGCCTCCAAACCTGTAGGTCTTCATGTGGAGCTGGGTCACCATGTAAAGAGGATGTTATAGAGAGAACTTCTCCCTGGGGCTAGGAGCGGGGAGTAGGGATCTATTTGTTGGCATTGTGGTTAAGTGCTCTAACAGATATTATCTCATTTGATCTTTTTAACAACCTATGAAGAGGGGAACAATCCCCATCTTATAGTTGAAGAAATGGAGGCACAGAAATGTTAAGTGACTTGCCCACCTAATAAGTATCTGAAGTGGGACTTCTACTCAGGTTTTCCTGACTCAACTAACTCAGGATAGAGTATTGACTTTATCCACTGTGCTAGGTAGGTGTTTGATTAAATAATTCTGGGATCCTCTTTTAACACTGAGCATAAATATGATTCATATGGTAGAGAAATAAGCAAAAAGAAAAAATAGCATTAGAAGCCAACAAAATATGCAAAGAAAGAATCCCACCAAATTCCTTTTATGACACAAACATGATGCTGATAACCAAATTAGGAATAGCAAAAACAGAGAAAGAGAACTATAGACCAATTTCCCTAATGAATATTGCTGCACAGATTTAAAATAAAACGTTATCAAGGAGATTATGGCAATACATCAAAAAGCTACATTATGACCAGGTGAGATTTATATCAAGTATGCAGGACTCGTGCAATATTAGGAAAATTGGTGATGTTAACAAGAAAAACAACAAAAACCATATGATTATCTTAATAGATGCAGAAAAAGCTTTTCATAAAATATAACACTCATTTCTATTAAAAAACACTAGAAAGCATAAAACTAATGTAGCTTTCCTTAAAATGATAAGTAGTATTATCTGATGTAGTGAAGATAAGCTAGATGTCTTCTCAAGAAAAGCATGGAAAAGCAAAGATGCTCATTATCACCATTATTATTCGATATTGTAGTGGAAGTGTTAGCTATATCAACAAGAGGAAAAAAGATGGAAGGGATTAGAATAAGCAAGAATAATAAGAGGAAATAAAACTATTTCTCTTTGCTTGGAGATTATCATGGAATATTATTATACTCTAAGAAATGAAGAGAACAGAACTAATGCAAAGTGAAATGAGCAGAACCAGGAGCACACTGTACACAGTAACAGCAAAAGTGTACAATAATCAATAATAAATGACTTAGCTATTCTCAATAAAGCAATGACCTAAGATAATTCCAAATGATTCACGATGAAAAATCCTAGCTACTTTCAGAGAAAGAATGATGGTATCTCAATGCAGATTAAATCATACTTCAAAAAATGTTTATCTTTCTTGTTTGAGGGAGAGGATTTAGTCTGTTTTTTCCCACAATATGACTAATATGAAATATGTTTTGCATCACTGCCTTTGTATAATCTATACCAAATTGCTTGCTTTCTCAATGAGGAAGAAAGGAAAAAAGGAAGAGAATTTAGAACTCAAAAATTAAAAAAAAACGATTAAAAACTTGGATACATAATAAACATGTTTTTAAAAATAAGCAATAATTAAGTGTCTAATATGTGCAAGCAATGTGTTAAGTGCTGGAGATACAAAGAAAGGCAAAAGATTGTACTTGGAGCTTATATATATTGGGAGAGAAAACATGAAAACATATATAAAGTAAGTTATATACAGGATAATATATTAATATTAATAATTAACAGAGAAAAAGCACTGGAATTAAGAGGAAAAGATTAAAAAGAAAAGTTAAGAAGAAAAGACTTTCAATAAAGGAAAGGATTTAAATTAGAACATAAAGAAAGCCATGAAGTCAGTAGTTGGAGCCTAGAAATGGAGTGTCTTGTTTGTGGAGTAGCCAGGATGCCAGTATCAGTGGATCAAAGTGAATGTGTTGTGGAACTAAGATATAAAAAACCTAGAAGGGTAGGAGGAGGCAGATCACGAAGGGATTTGAATGCCAAACAATTTGTCTTTGCTTCTAGAGGTAATAGGAAGCCACTAGGGTTTATTGAGTAAGGAAGGGACATAATTAAACCTAAGTTTTGGGAAAACCACATTAGTGGCTGAATGGAAAACAGATCGGAATGGGAGAAACTTGAAGCGGGCAGACCCCTGAATAGGCTATTGCAATAACCAAGGCTCGAGGAGATGAGGGCTTGCACTAGAGGGGTGGCAACATCAGATGAGAATAGGGGAGTGTCTCAAATTAACATGGACTTAGAGTGTCTCCCATTTTCTTATTCTTTTTATTTATTTATTTTTGTTGCTGTTGGGGCAATTGGGGTTAAGTGACTTGCCCAAGGTCACACAGGTGAGAAGTGTTAAGTATCTGAGACCAAATTTGAACTCAGGTCCTTACTTCAGAGCTGGTGCTCTTTCCACTGTGCCACCTAGCTAACCCTGCTTTATTTTTTAATGGGGGGAAGAGAGGAAGGAAAGAGGCAGAAATGATAAAGTGCAAGAATCTAGAAGAAGAGAGAAACTAACTTGTAAGTCAGGGTGCCCCAGGGGAGGTAAGGACCCTAAAGGTTGACATATACTCAATTCACCTACCTAAACTGACTTCCCCTAGATGAGCTCTTTGTTAGCTTTCAGTTCTACCAGCTAAATATATAGATAAATAGATAGATAGATAGACAGACAGACAGACAGATAGAGTTTTAGCAGAACAAGGTAAAGAAAAGATAGTTGCAAGACAGGAGAGCTCCAGCTAAAGTCTTTGTTCAGGTTCCAATCCCTGGAGAGCTTCCCTTTGAACCCTTCCCCCACCTTTTCCAGTGATCATAGTGGAGGCTCCACTGGTCAGAGGGAAGAAAGAGAATGGTATCTGTTTCCACCTAAGGGAAGACAACAAGACCCTTATCAGTGGCTCTCATCTCTTTATCTCCTGGTGCACTCATCAAAAGCTCTTCCCCGCTTATTAACCTGCGGTAACTAGCCTTTTACTCCCTCCTCCCCAGTTTTAGTTCAGAACCTGATTGCCTTCCAGGTCCTTCCCTGTGGCCCTGAAGGGCTGATGGGAAAGAACTGGAACCTCTTGGACTGGTTCTGTGGTTTACCTACTATTATTGGACTTAAGCCCTGCCCCATACGGAAGTGGCTGGATGGCGGCCTCAACTCCCTGGTGCTGTCTCCTAATATTCTGTCTTATGGGTTGATCTGGGGACTGGTTGGCTGAGAGGGGGAAATTAAAGGATCCCACTTCTTTTCATCTCCCTTAGCTGGAACTACTCACCTGGGAAGAAAAGAAAGAAATGCTAGACAGCTGGGAGCCAGCTTTCTCCTCTCGGAATGACCTCAAAAGGTCTGAGGCTCAGTTTCCCCTGGTGGTCCAGTAGAAAGGAAAGCCGTCTAACTTCCTAAGAGGCTGACCCCAAATGACTGGCTGCATCCTCACAGAACCCGGGAGTTTAGACTATGTAGCCCCCCCCCCAACTACTAAGTCTCCCCTCACTTTCCTGGGACCCCAGTGGCCAGCCAGGAGCTGGAAAGCACGGACATTTGCCTCCTGGCACCCTCCGCCTCAGTTTCCCTCTCCCTCCAGTTTCGGACCTGGGGAGGGCTGGGTGAGGGGCGGGGCCAGGTGGGCGGAGCGGCCCGGGCTCCTTGGCTCCAGCGGCCACGCCCGACTTGACTCACCCGCCTGGCCCGGGTGCTGTTCGGGACGTCCGGAGGAGACCGGAGCGTACTCCCGGAGAGCCGGCTCGGAGCGGCGGCCGCACTGGCGGGTGAGTGAAGCGAGGGGTCTGCCCCGGGAGTAGGTTCAGTTCTGAGAGTTAGGGGGAGGGGTCTGCCTCGGAAGAGCGGGGAGGGGGAACCTCCTCCGAGGACCGGGATCTGTCCGGAAGGCTGGAGAGCTGGACCAGGGGAACGAGGATCTGTCCCCAGAAGTGGGAGAGGGAGGGAGTTGTCCCCGTACTAGGAGGGCGTCCTGTGGGGAGGACGGAGGTCTGTTCTGAAGGCTGGGAACCTGGATCTGGAAAACGAGGACTAGTCTAGAAAGTGGGTGTTTCCAGAGAGCAGGATCCATTGGGGGAGAGTGGGGATTAACCCCCCCCCCAACCCTCCCAGGGAGATCTGCCGGGACAGTAGAACTGTACAGAGAGCGGGATATAGCTTTGGAAAGCCACCAGGGCCATTGAAGCTGCGCCTCTAAGCTGAATGGGGGGCTAAGGGACCACACAGCTGAGGGCAGACTTATTCGGGATGCTCTCCCAGTCCAGCTTTCTTCCACCCTAAATCCCTGTCGCCACAGGCCCTGTCCCTATCCAGACTCCAGACCCTGAGATTCCAGTTCCAAGATCCCAAACCCTATCACTTGGTTTTTGAGCTCTCCAGTCAGCCCAGAGATTCCTCAGTCCTCAGCATCTTGGCAATCCTTTAGCCTGTTGCTTGGACTAGTCTGTGACTTGATCACTTAACAAATAAATGGGCGTCTACCTTGCAGGGACTTCCAGTCTCTTAGAAAAGTTTACACAAGGATGAAAATAATTAATCCCTGATGAACCCAAGATTATAAGGCAAATGCCAAGATCTCTAGCCAAAGAATAGGTAGGTGCTATCTGCTCAGGTGGGGTTGGTGTGGTCCAGGAAGGCTTCCCACAGACAGGCAAGCCCTGAGTTGAACCCTGAAAGACCAAAATGGAGAGGATTTGCAGAGCCAAAAAAGGAAGGACATCTGGGAAAGGGAGTTACAGAGCAAAGGTTAGGGGAGAGGAATGAGCAGGGGATGGTGCAGAGAGCAGAGGAAGAAGCAGAGCTAGGTTGGGGCTAGTTAACAAAGCGTGTCTAGTGCCATCTGCAATACCTTTTACCTCTCCAGGCTGGGGAAAGCCATGGAAGGTCAGATCTGGTACGTTGTACAGAAAATATGCTCTAGAGCAAGCAAAGAGAATAAAAGAAGGAAAGGAGGCCACTGGCAGTCTCTGGCCTTTCTTCTGTGGCCTTTCTGCCTCCTCCTCACCCCCATTTTATTCCCGGACATCCAGGGCTCAAATCTTCCCTTACCAAGGACAGATGAATGAACCTCTTCCACAAAGGAGCCCGTGACTACAATGAGTGGCTATGGGACCCTCCCACATATTGGCATTTTGACAGGGTTATATGCCTTCAAAGGAATGAAGTCCTGATGACGGGATATCGGGCCTTTGTCAAGGGTCCAGAGTCTGCCTTGGAATTTCTGACATCACTGTGGGCCATAGATGCTGCCCAAGTAGATCACTTGAGACCTTAGTACTTAGAGATCGATTCTCTTTGGGCTCTTCCACTGGAATCTTTTTCAGACAACATCCTAGGATGTGGAGACAGTCATGTGTCCGTGGGGGCTTAATGATAGGTTTGGGACAACAAAGTTAGAATTAAAGACAGACAGAGATAATGACAATCCCTGTGTGTCTGTGAGTCTATATGGCACTTGACGTTTGGGCGTTTGGGTCTCTGTCTGGGACTGTGTCTATCCAAGGGTGTGCATAAAACGCGTCCATCGGTCTGTAATGGACTTTATATCTGATATTCTTTGCTTGTGCCGTGTTTGCCTGTAAATCTCTGTGACTATGATTGTGCATGTCAGTATGTGAGAGAGACTGGTGGATGGGTAACTGTTTCGGGAAGGCCCACTGTTTCTGTGAAAGCCTGTAACTGAGTAACCAACCATGAATAAGAATGTGTCCGCCTGTGATTATGTATCTCTGTTATGTATCTGAGATACAGGAGGTGACTGGGATTCTTCCTCAATTTTTGTTTTTCTTGATTACATTTCTAAGATTTTCACTAGGATGTACTGGTATGAACTGGGGCAGAAATGAGGGCTTTGTAGCCAAAACTGATAGGTGGGATGTTTGGTTTGGTTTTGAGAGACTTTTGTTGATCCTTCCTTCTTGAAGAGGATCAATGACATCATTTTGGGGGAGGGGAACAGTGGGAGAAGACTGGTTGTTGGCTGTGGAAAGCAAGATTTATAATGATAGAGATAATTTTGGTATTTAACCAGTGATTTCTATGCTGATCTGCTGTGAAGACCAGAACAATAATTCAACATATATAAAGCACCTACTAAGTGGTAGCATGATTAGGGACTGGAGGATATTGAGAAACACCACTTTCAAGGAGGTTTTATTTCATTTTGAGGGACATGGTATTAACATAAATACTTATAGTATAAGAAAAATGGGGGAACAAGGCAGAATTGAGGAAGGCTTTCAAGAAAACATAGCAACACAATTGAGTCTTGACGAGACAAGATTTTAGGGCTATGGGGCAGAGGAGAGAAGGCCTTTCAGACATGCTCCGTGTGAATAAATGCTGAGGCAAAATTTGAATCATGGAGGATGGAGATCCATCCAGTTTGTCAAGAACTGATCACAGGAGCAGCTAGATGGCGCAGTGGATAGAGTACCAGCCCTGAAGTCAGGACGACCTAAATTCAAATTTGGTCTGAGACACTTAACACTTTCCTGGCTGTGTGACCCTGGGCAAGTCACTTAACCCCAAATGCCTCAACCAAAAAAAAAAAAAAAAAAAAAAAGGAAAGAAAAAAAAATTATTTGTCAAGGGAATCCTATGAAATAAAGCTGAAAAAGTAACTGGAACTTATTTTTGTGGAGGACTTAAAGAGTTTGTCACAAGAGAGGGCCAGCAAAGGATTATAAGGGCTAGAACACGGAGAGTGGCCATATGAGAATCAAGGCCTGTAACCCCAGGCCTATCTATATGCCACAAAGTGTATGTCTGTGCAAACATACTCACCCTTTTCTGTTGTCACAGATATGATTGTATGTGTGTGTGTTCTACAGAGCTGGGGTCATGTGGCTGTTTCTGGTTTTTTTCATGTGTCACAAGCAAGCATAGGTATGGCCATCCTCCCTCACATGGGTGGGTATGTTCCAGTGTTTGTGTCAGAGCCTGCATCACAGATTGTGAATGTCTATACGTGTGTGTGTGTGTGTGTGTGTGTGTGTGTGTGTGTGTGTCTAACTTGATTACTGTGCATGCACTGGGCCTCTGACTATAACTTTGGGTGTGTCAGCATGTGTGTGTGTCTGTGTGTGTCAGCGTGTGAGTCAGGATGTCCTAGTAGATGTGTGTACATGAATGAGGGTCCTTGTGAATAAAGACAGGTATGAGCTTGCCTCTGTTGGAGTACACACAATCAAGCATATAGTAAGTAGGCGTGGGGGAGGAGGGTCTCTATGGGCACACCGAACTGCTCTAGACATAAGGGTATGATCACTGGCCTAGTATCCCCAGATACCTTTCTGTGCAAGAGCTGTTGGAATGCCAGGGCCAAGAGACTGGGAACGTCAGTGATGCTGGCTGGGGCTTGGGGATGATCAGTAGAGTTTCGTCAGCTCCTTCCACGGGGAATTGGCGGGAGTCTAAAGTGAAAACCTAATCTGGAACCCAGAGGTCTATGTCCAATTCCCAAAATGAACTCTGTACCTAGGGCTCATTAGAACAGAGAGTACAGGGACAGGGCGGTCAGGTATTTAGAGAGCCATAGAAGCATCCTTAGAGAACATCCTGTCTGACTTTCTCACTTACAGACAGTGAAACTAAGGTCCAGAGAGGGGAATAATTTGCATTAGTCACACAGCTAGTAAACAGGGTTGCAGATGGCGTTCCAGATTTCTACTTAGCTTGCTGTATGGTGAAGGTTGAATAGAGTGATGGAGTTGAAAGCAGGGATAATGATAAGAGGATCAGGACAGAGACAGGATCAGATCAGGGAGAGATGGGATTGCCACGTCTAGGGAGCAACTTCTGTAATAGCAGAGACATGCAGATTGGAGGAGATGGATCCTGGAGTCTCTTCTCTGCTCCCTTAAAGAAAAGAGCACCTAGGAACACTTGGGGAACCCTCCTCCATGTCTAGCTCTTCTTGACCAGGAAACTCTTAGGTTCTTCCTCTCTAATCCTGCCTTTTCTGTATGTCACACCCTAACCCTCTTTTTGGATTCTGAATCCAAGATCTCTTCCCAGGGATATATCCAGGTAGTCTTTGCTTCTCTTCCTTCCTAGGGCTGAAATAACTTGAAAGGGGGAGGGGAAAAGAAGGAGAGATTGAAGGAGAGAGTGGGGCAATGAAGAAGGCTCATTTAAAAGGGCAAAGTGCCAGTCCAAATACTATGGTAGGTGGTATTTGGCCCTGATCCAGTCCTATCCCCCACGCCTGGCTTCCTGTGCCTCCCCAGGGCCCAGGATAATAGTTCTAGTCTTAGAATAAGAGAGGTAGAAGGGACCTTAGAAATAAATGGTCTGGTCCAACCCCCTCATTTAACAAAGTAGGAAAAATAGCTTGGTTTGCAAGGACACCCAGGGACAGAGAGACAAGGAAGACTGGGTGTCTGCCTCCTCATCCTGGCTCTCCTCCCCCTTCTCAGTCAGGATCCAGGATTCCCATGCCTTTGTCCCTGGCCATTCTCTGTTCTTAGCCAGGTAGACTTTTCTTTTTCCACCCCTCCCAGCATTTTTCACTTCCTCTCCAAGCTGGGCCTAGACCCCTGCCCCTCCAGGAGTCCAGCTACCCCTTCCAGGAAGGTCCAACTGACCCGCCCCTGTTTGACTCTTCTACTCCCTGCCCCTGGGGCCCTGGTAATCAGAGCCAGGCTCCAGCCGGCTTTTCCGGTTGAAAGTGGCACTGGGTTGGAGGTGGCACGGGGAGTGCCCCCATGGGGTGGGGGTGGAGATATATAGCCTCAGTCCCACCCTTGGAAAGCCCAGAATGGGAATTCAGAGTCTGGGAGGCAGGAGTTTCCCAAGCTCCTTCAGTCCTTGAGGCGATTTGTGGCATTAGTTAGGGAGAGTTAGGACTCTGGAGTTTCCTGAGAGGGAGATGACAGCCTGGGTGGGTCCCAGGGAGGGAGTTGTGTTTGGCTGAAGCTGACTATGCTCCCTGGATTCTGGGAGGAAAGAAAGAGCTGGGGTAGGGAGGGAAAGTAACAGAGAGGTGGTGTTCATCTGAACTCAAGACAGTTTGAGAATCTGAGATCGTTAGAAACTGAAGATTTAGATTGATGATGGGGAAGGGCCTGAGAAAACATTGGGGTGAGAAAGGAAGACCTTGGGGGCCGAAGGCTAAGGCAGTAGCTGGGTTAGGGGCCCAAGGAATGCCTGGGTCCTTTCCCTCCTCTTGGGCCACTTCATTTATTCTCTGGTTGCATCGTTTCTGGGCAGCAGGCTAGAGTAATTAAAGCAGTGGTCAGAGATAGTGTCCTGACCCTGACTTCGCCACTAAAGTCTGGGCAAGTCCTTTCCTTTTCCTAACTTCTGTTTTCTCCTCTGTAAAATGACCTTTGGGGTCCTTTCCAATTCTGACATTCTATAATTCCCCCAGAGGCAGAATGATCCCAGTGGCTGAATTCAAGCAATTTACAGAGCAGCAGCCCGCATTCAAAGTGCTGAAGCCGTGGTGGGATGTGCTAGCTGAATACATCACAGTGGCCATGCTCATGATCGGGGTTTTTGGCTGTACCCTGCAGGTGAGGATCCCAGTCCTTTGGACAGACCATGAAAAGAGACTGGGAAAATCCCAAAGGTGGGCTGGAGGTGAGTCTTGGGGGAAGAGAGAGAAGATCTTTATTGGGGAGAAAAAGGGAACATTAAGGCAGCTGCCAAGGCCAAGGCAGAGTAAGGTTGAATTGAAGATGTGAGAGATGATCCTCTGGGATCCCTTTTGAGTATAGGGTTCTTTTAGAGGCTAGGACCCAAAACTTGGCAAACCTGTATGTGATCAGCAGGAGTGTCGGCACTCCAGGAATTCCTTAAAGTTACAGAGCTTTTTAATTGTGTGTTTTGTAAAATCTTTGAAGGGAGAGCCAAAGTGGGGAGGGACTATATTTACAATAGGAGAAACTGAGGCACAGAATAGTTCTGGCCACCAAAGCAGGGCTGGAAGCCAGGCTCTTCCCATCCGCCTCCCTAGGCATATTTATCCTTTCTGTTCCTATCTCCCCAAATCTCAGGTAACTCAGGACAAGATCATCTGCTTGCCCAGCCATGTACCCCGAGAGAATCTATCAGAGACGCCTTGTGGGGCGCTGCCCCGGGCAATCTCTGGGGATTCAGAGGACCTTCGGGAGCTCAGCGGTCTCAAGAACAATCTGGACTTACAACAATATAGCTTCATCAACCAGCTCTGCTACGAGACCGCCCTGCACTGGTATGCCAAGTACTTCCCCTACCTGGTTGTCATCCACACTCTCATCTTCATGGTCTGCACAAGCTTCTGGTTCAAATTCCCCGGAACCAGCTCCAAGATCGAGCACTTCATTTCCATCTTGGGCAAATGCTTCGACTCCCCGTGGACAACTCGGGCCCTGTCCGAGGTGTCTGGTGAGAACCACAAGGGCGCCTCGGGACGGGTGCCGGCCACGGCCATCGTGGGGACGGGAAAGGCAGGTGAGTCAGAGAAGGTGCTGACGGAGCCAGAGAAGGTGGTGATGGAACCCCCGGCTGTCACCCTGCTGGACAAAAAGGAGGGAGAGCAGGCCAAAGCTCTGTTTGAGAAGGTGAAGAAGTTCCGGGTGCACGTGGAGGAGGGCGACATCTTATACACCATGTACATCCGTCAGACAGTGCTCAAGGTCTGCAAATTTCTGGCGATTCTGATCTACAACGTCATCTATGTGGAGAAGATCAGCTTCTTGGTGGCCTGCCAGGTGGAGACGGCCGAAGTCACGGGCTACGCCAGCTTCTGCTGCAACCACACCAAGGCTCACCTCTTCGCCAAGCTGGCCTTCTGCTACATCTCCTTCGTGTGTGTCTATGGCCTCACTTGTCTCTACACACTCTATTGGCTTTTCCACCGGCCCCTCAAGGAGTATTCTTTCTGCTCAGTGAGGGAGGAGACAGGCATGGGGGACATCCCCGATGTCAAGAACGACTTTGCTTTCATGCTCCACCTCATTGACCAATATGATTCTCTCTACTCCAAACGCTTTGCCGTCTTCCTCTCGGAGGTCAGTGAGAGCCGGCTCAAGCAGCTCAACCTCAACCACGAGTGGACAGCAGAGAAACTGCGCCAGAAGCTCCAGCGCAACGGGCGAGAGCGGCTGGAGCTGGCCCTCTGCATGCTGCCTGGTCTCCCTGACACAGTCTTTGAGCTGAGCGAGATCGAGGCTCTCAAGCTGGAGGCCATCTGCGACATCACCTTTCCTCCGACCCTGTCCCAGCTGGTCCACCTGGAAGAGCTCAGTCTGCTGCACTCCCCGGCCAAACTGCCCTTTTCCTCCTTTGTTTTCTTGAGGGACCGACTCAAGGTGGTGAGGGTGAAGTGTGAGGAGCTTCGAGAAGTGCCTCTGTGGGTGTTTGGGCTCCGGGGCCTGGAAGAGCTTCATCTTGAAGGTCTTTTCCCCGCAGAACTTAGCCGGGCAGCTAATCTGGAGAGCCTCAAAGAGCTGAAGCTCCTCAAGAGCCTCTCCCTGAGAAGCAATGCAGGCAAAGTGCCCCCCAGTGTGACCGATGTGGCCGGGCACCTGCAGCGGCTCAGCATCCACAATGACGGGGCCCGGCTGCTGACCCTCAATGGGTTAAAGAAGCTCATGGCTCTGAGGGAGTTAGAGCTGGTGGGATGTGGGCTGGAGAGGATACCCCATGCTGTCTTTAGCTTGGCTGCGTTACAGGAGCTAGACCTGAAGGACAACCACCTCCGCTCCATCGAGGAGATCCTAAGCTTTCAACATTGTCGCAAGCTGGTCACTCTCAAGTTATGGCACAACCAGATAGCCTATGTTCCCGAACACATTCGCAAACTCAAGGGTTTAGAGCAGTTGTACCTTAGTCACAACAAATTGGAGACCCTGCCATCTCAACTCTGTTTCTGCACCAACTTGCGCTTGCTTGACATTTCTCACAATGGCTTACGCTCTTTGCCCCAAGAGGTAAGCTACCTCCAAAACTTACAGCATCTTGCTGTTTCCTACAATGCCCTGGAGGGGCTCCCGGAAGAACTCTTTTTCTGCCAAAAGCTGAGGACGCTATTACTGGGGTACAATCATCTCAGCCAGCTCTCCCCACGGGTGGCTTCGCTGCAGGCCCTCAGCCGGCTAGAACTCAAGGGTAACCGGTTAGAGGCTTTACCTGAAGAACTTGGCAACTGTGGGGGGCTCAAGAAATCAGGGCTGCTGGTGGAGGAGGCTCTGTATGAGGGACTGCCTGCTGAAGTGCGGGAGAAAATGGAAGAGGAGTAAGAAGGTCCCTGGGGATTTCATCAGTTTGGGAAACCTCAGTTAGAAAGGCTAAGGCTAGAAGGGGGACACACACCTGAGGGAGAAAAGGCAGAAACCAGAGGAAAGTGAGGTTTGAGGGAAACTCTTTGACAGATTAGGGAACTAATCTTTGGCCTGTGTGGAATAAGGGTGGAGCTCCTCATGGTGGGATTAGCTTAATCCTGGAATTCAGAGACAACCACACCTGTCTCTTTTGGCTGGTTTTTCCCCTTCCAGTCTGAGGTTGGAGTCAGCCCATTTTATTTGGCTGGGACTGACATGCTTCCTTTATCCTTACTCACTGAACCATTTGTCTTCATTTAGTGCCTTAGACTGTGAGAAAAAAAGGAGGTTGTTGTGGAAAGAGTGGAAAAACTCCTATGTGATTCAGAATATTCTCCTATTGCAGTATCAGACGTTCTTTTTTAGGAGAATAGGGACTGTTCTCCAAATCCTAAATTCAATCCCTTATTTATAAACCTATGTGTCATAAACACTTTTTGAACAAGGCTTTGGGGAGATGAGGTTTTCTTTGTTTTGTTTGTTTTTTAAGTTGAGAAGTTGGGAGCTCCCTGAAAATAGCTCCCATTTATATCCTGACTTTCTCCATCATGGTTTCACTATATCAAGTGTTAGCATAAGAAATTAAATGAGAATTTTGGGAGAGTTTTGCAGAAGCTGCAAGAGAATGCATGAAGACGAACAGGCAATGACAAAGTCTATGGCCAAATACTTAATGTAAATTTTACAATAAGGTACTGTAAACATCTCAGAAAAAGGTAAAGCTTTTTTTTTTTGAGTGCCAAAAAACTTTACTCAGTTTCTCCAGATTGTGGGGGTGTCATGCTCCTAATCCCCTTCATTGTGGAAGAGATAACTCTTAAACACTTAAAAGAGTGTATTTTTTATAGGCTCTGGTACAGTGTCAAGCACATGCTTGATAAACGTCAAACAAAAGACACTGGTTGCTATGCTAATTTCTGGTGCTTCTCTGCCCACCTCAGCTTCCATTGTTTTCTCCCCCAACCAGATCCTTTCTTCTCTCAGATACTCCTAACAGGAAACCTTCAGGCTGACCTATCATTTATTCCTGTATATATACCTTTAGTAAAACACCTTTTGTAACATCCCCAACATTAAGTTATCTAGCTTTTTTTTTTTAATAGCTTTTTAATGATAGAATATATATATGGGTAATTTTTCAACATTGTCCCTTGCACTCACTTCTGTTCCAACTTTTCCCTTCCCTCCCTCTACCCTTTCCCCTAGATGGCAGGCAGTCTCATACATGTTAAACATGTTAAAATATATCTTAAATACAATATATGTGTAAAGAGCTGTACAGTTCTCTTGTTGCACAAGAAAAATAGGATTCAGAAGATAAAAATAACCTGGGAAGAAAAACAAAAATGCAAGTAGTCCACATTCATTTCCCAATGTTCTTTCTCTGGGTGTAGCTGATTCTGTCCATCATTGATCAATTGGAACTGAATTAGATCGTCTCTTTGTTGAAGATACCCACTTCCATCAGAATGCATCCTCATCCAGTATTGTTGTTGAAGTGTATAATGATCTCCTGGTCCTGCTCATTTCATTCAGCATCAATTCATGTAAGTCTCTCCAAGCCTCTCTGTATTCATCCTGCTGGTCATTTCTTACAGAACAATAATATTCCATAACATTCATATACCACAATTTACCCAACCATTCTCCAATTGATGGGCATCCATTCATTTTCCAGTTTCTAGCCACTACAAAAAGGGCTGCCACAAACATTTTGGCACATACAGGTCCCTTTCCCTTCTTTAAGATCTCTTTGGGATATAAGCCCAGTAGTAACACTGCTGGATCAAAGGGTATGCACTGTTTAGTTATCCAGCTTTTTAAAAGGTCTCTCCATGTTAGGAAATTCACTACTTACTGAGGCAACCAAGTCCTTTTTTTTTTTTTTTTTTAAATCAACTGTCAGAGAATTGTTATACTGGGCTAAAATCTGCTTCCCTATTACAGTAACCTCCATAATTTGCCATAGTTTTTCTATCAGAACTCAAGCACAATAAGTATATATCTTCTACAGGACAATACTTCATTTTAAAGGGAGTGATTAGCCTATTTCCTTTGACACACTCTTATATGATTTCATGATCCCTCTCCACTCTACTTGCCTTCTTTGCATGTGTCAAATGTGTGAAGCATAGTCCCTTAGCACTATCAGATTTAGTCTGATCAGGACATGGCATCATATTTAGAGCTGAAAGAGACCTTCAAGGTTATTTTAGTATCAGTCCCTCCTTTTACAGCTGAGAATACTGAGGACCAGAAAGGTAAATAATTTATTGAAGATCAAACATATAGTAAGTTGGAATTTGAACCAAGATTTGAACTTTGCATACAAATCTTTCTTTTCACTTCACTAAGAAGAGGAAGGAAAAAAGGGAAGAAAAGGATGGTCTGAAGATAAAGATAAGAAAAAATTCTCTCTTGTGATTATTGCCCTGTGATATTTTGAACAAATCACATATGCTTTCTTTTTTATTATTCATTTTTAAAAAACACACATTGCTTTATGAATCTTGTTGGGAGAGAAAAATCAGAGCAAAAGGGAAAGACCATAGAAGAGATTAAAAAAAAAAAAAAAGAAAACAGAAAAAAGAAGTGAACATAGCATGTGTTCATACATTCAGTCTCCTTAGTTTTCTTCTGGATGCAGATGGCGTTTTCCGCCCAAAGTCTATTGGGATTCCTTTGGATCACTGAACCCCTGAGGAGAACCAAGTCTTTCATAGTTGATCATTGCACATTCTTTTTGTTATTGTGTACAATGTATTATTCCTGGTTCTGCTTGTTTCGCTCAGCATTTACATTTCATGTAAATCTTTCCAGGCCTTTCTAAAATCAGGTTGTTCATTTTTTTAATAGAACAATAATATTCCATTACTTTCATATACTACAACTTGTTCAGCCAATTGATGGGCATCTATTCATTTTCCAATTCATTGCTACCACAAAAAGAGCTGCTACAAACATTTTTGCCCATGTTCTTGTATACCTTTTCCCTCCTTTATGATTTCCTTGGGATACAGATCCAGAAATGACACTGTTGGGTTAAAGAGTATGCATAGTATTATAGCCCCTTGGGCACAGTTCCAGATTGCTCTCCAGAATAATTGGATCATTTTATAACTCCACCAACAATGCAGTAGTGTCCCAGTTTTCCCACATTCCCTCCAACATTTATCATTTTTTTTTTCTGTCATCTTAGCCAATCTGAGATGTGTGAGGTGGTACCTCAGATGTTGTAATTTGCATTTCTCTAATCAATAGTGATTTGGAACATTTTTTCATATAACTATAGATGAATTTTCTCATCTGAAAATTGTTCATATACTTTGATCACTTATGATCAAAGTTATACAATGAGAGTTCAATTAGTTGATCTCTTTGTATCATCTCTAGGTACTAGATTCCAAATGACTTAACATCTATAAATTGTTCCACTAAACCTAGCTTTTCTACCATCTCCTACAAATTTGTCGAGAAATAGGTATAACTTATCTCTTTCTCTGTAGCTCAATTTCTTTACTTTTTTCTGAGACTGAGAGAGAGTGCTCACATTCCTAAGTATAGGCTATGTTTTCTCTTTTTTATCTAGCTTTTAGGAAAGCTTATATAGGAATTGTGGCTAGACAACAGCTCATAGGACAGATATTAGGGTTTTCATGAGCTACAAACTAAATATGAGCCAATCTTGTGAAACAATAGGGCCTCCCAATCTTCTAAAACAAAACTTGTAATTTTAAACTTTATTAAGTGAAAGCAAATAATACAGGCAATACTCTTTTGTCCTAAGAAAACAGGATTTACATTGCCCTTGCCTCCAGATCCTTCTCTTACTATTCTATTCTCTTCTCCTTGAACATTGAGAAAAAGAACTGAACTTAAAAAGTTGTAGGACCTGATTTTAATACTGGTTTTGTCACTTATATAACCTTCAACAGGACATAACTTCTCTATGCCTCATTTTCTTAAATTGTAAAGGAAGGGGTGGACTAAATGACACTGAAGTCTCCATATTGCTGTAAATCCCTGTGGATTCCTTCTGTGTTTCCTCCCTATCCTGTTCCTTTTTCTCTTTAAAAAAATTTCCCTTTTCCATTGAGCAATTTTCTTTTTTCACTCATCATTATGGCCTTAGGTCAATGAGCCCTGATCAGCCTCATAGATACAAGGCAGTGTCCCTCTCCTTTCCAAGGTCCATAATTAAAGTATTTCTACTAGGTAAGGATGGGAAGGGGCAGAGAAATGGGGTAAAAGAAGGCACCCACTTTGGCCACTGCTAGCATCTGCACCAAATCTTGCTTTTAACTTAGCAGCCCCCAGGTTCAATGAGTCAATAAGCATTTATTAAGTAATTACTATGTGCTACATAGCTATACTGTGCTAAATGCCGGGGATACAAAGAAAGGCAAAACACAGTCCCTCAGGAGCTTACAATCTAATGGAGAAGACAAGGTAAATAACTATATACAAACAAGCTATATAAAGGATAAATAGGAAATAATCAACAGAGGCTTTAAAGGCACTAGAATTGAGGGGTTGCAAAAGGTTTCCTGTAGAAGGGAATATTTTAACTGGGATTCCAGCAGATGAAAATTGTTATTAACAAGAACAAACTCCAAAATCTGAAAGAGTTTTAGAAAGAAATTAATTTGGTAAGAGTGAGTGAGCTGGAAAGGATGTGGCTTCATCTTGTTTAGATTCTGCAAGGTTTATAGTGTATATAGGATTTAAATAAGGGTTATCTCCACACAAACCCACTAACTTAAAAGTAAGATAGATTGAAGTGGTTATCAGTAAATATAGACATTCAGTAGAATTTGGTTAAAGCCAAAATGTAAGTTTGGGTAGAACTAAAATAAAGCCTGAGTGGATTCAAAATATAAATGTTTAAGTATATCCAATAATAGAGAAAATAAAAATCTCTTGTAGCATCAGGAGTGAAACCAGGTTGCCCACTATCACCATTACTATTCAATATTGTATTAGAAATGCTAGCTGTGGCAATAAGAGTTGATCAATAGATTAAAGGAATTAGAGTAAGTAATAAGGAAATCAAATTATCACTCTTTGCTGATGATATGATGGTATACTTAAAGAACCCCAAAGATTCTACTAAAAAGTTATTAGAAATAATCCACAACTTTAGCAAAATTGCAGGATACAAAATAAACCCACATAAGTCATCAGCGTTCTTATATATCACTAACAAAATCCAACAGAGTTACAAAGAGAAATTCCATTTAAAGTAACTACTGATAGTATAAAATACTTAGGAATCTATCTGCCAAGGGAAAATCAGAAACTTTATGAGCAAAATTACAAAGCACATTCCACACAAATTAAGTCTGATCTAACCAACTGGAAAAATATTAAATGCTCTTGGATAGGGCGAGCAAATATAATAAAGATGACAATACTACCTAAACTAATCTATTTGTTTAACGCTATACCAATCAGACTCCCAAAAAACTATTTTAATGACCTAGAAAAAATAAGAACAAAGTTCATATGGAAAAACAAAAGTCAAGAATTTCAAGAGAATTAATGAAAAAAAAATCAAATGAAGGTGGACTAGCCATTGGTTAAGAAATAGATTAGTTCATCAGTGGAATAGGTTAGGTTTAAAGGACAAAACAGTCAACAACTTTAATACTCTAGTGTTTAACAAACCCAAAGACCCAGCTTTTGTGATAAGAACTCACTGTTTGACAAAAATTGCTGGGAAAATTGGAAATTAGTATGGCCAAAACTAAGCATTGACCCACACTTAACATCGTACACCAAGATAAAGTCCAAATGGGTTCATGATCTAGGCATAAAGAATGAGATTAGGATAGTTTACCTCTCAGACCTGTGGAAGAGGAAGGAATTTATGACCAAAGAAGAATTAAAGATCATTACTGATCACAAAATAGAAAATTTTGATTATATCAAATTGAAAAGTTTTTGTACAAACAAAACCAATGCAGACAAGAGTAGAAGGAAAACAATAAACTGGGAAATCATTTTTACAGTCAAAGATTCTGATAAAGGCCTCATTTCCAAAATATATAGAGAATTGACTCTAACTTATAAGAAATCAAGCCATTCTCCAATTGATAAATGGTCAAAAAATATGAACAGACAATTCTCAGACGAAGAAATTGAAACTATTTCTAGCCATATGGAAAGATGCTCCAAGTCATTATTAATCAGAGAAATGCAAATTAAGACAATTCTGAGATACCACTACACACCTGTCACACTGGCTAGATTGACAGGGAAAGATAATGCGGAATGTTGGAGGGGATGTGGGAAAAACAGGAACACTAATACATTGTTGGTGGAACTGTGACTACATCCAACCATTCTGGAGAGCAATTTGGAACTATGCTCAAAAAGTTATCAAACTGCATACCCTTTGATCCAGCAGTGTTACTACTGGGCTTATATCCCAAAGAGATTTTAAAGAAGGGAAAGGGACTTGTATGTGCAAGAATGTTTGTGGCAGCTCTCTTTGTAGTGGCCAGAAACTGAGTAGATACCCATCAGCTGGAGAATGGCTGAATAAATTGTGGTATATGAATATTATGGAATATTATTGTTCGGTAAGAAATGACCAACAGGATGATTTCAGAAAGGCCTGGAGAGACTTACATGAACTGATGCTGAGTGAAATGAGTAGGACCAGGAGATCATTATATACTTCAACAACAATACTATATGATGATCAATTCTGATGGACGTGGCCCTCTTCAACAATGAGATGAATCAAATCAGTTCCAATACAGAAGTAATGAACTGAACCAGCTACACCCAGGAAAGAACTCTGGGAGATGACTAAGAACCATTACATTGAATTCCCAGTCCCTATATTTTTGCCCGCCTGCATTTTTTGATTTCCTTCACAGGCTAATTGTACAATATTTCAGAGTCCGATTCTTTTTGTACAACAAAATAATGGTTTGGACATGTATACTTATTTTGTATTTAATTTATACTTTAATATATTTAACATGTATTAGTCATCCTGCCATCTAGGGGAGGGAGTGGGGGGAAAGAGGGGAAACATTGGAACAAAAGTTGGCAATTGTCAATGCTGTAAAATTACCCATGCATATAACTTGTAAATAAAAAGCTATTAAATTTTTTTTTAAAAAATCTCTTGTAGCTACTTCTGGCAGTCCTGGAAAGTTACTGGGATCAAGGTAACATTCTGGTTTCAAACAATCTCTAGTCACAAAAAGTTAAATTTATTTTTGCTGAGACAATTGGGGTTAAGTGACTTACTTGCCCAGAGTCATACAGCTAGGAAGTTAAGTGTCTGAGATCAGATTTGAACTCAAGTCCTCCTGACTTCAGGGCTGGTACTCTATACACTGTGCCACTCAAAAAGTTAAATTTAAATAATATAATAGTAACTTTTCCAAACAACCCCTTTTTGGGGGGAAGGCAATCAGGGTTAGGTCACTTGACCTGGGTCACACAGCTAATAAGTATCTGAGACTGGATTTGAACTAAAGTCCTCCTGACTGCAGGATTGGTGCTCTGATGCCACTGAGTTTCATTAGGTATTTCATTAAGATTAAATCTTCATGATCAAGTAGGTTATCTACTGTACCACTTAGCTGCTTGTGGATTGATTTCAGAGGGAGTTCCTAAAAACTCAACTCAATGGTAGCCTCTTTACTACTTATCTCCTTTGATAGAATGCCATCATGAGAGTAGGCACCAGATTGATGACAAACTTATCCGGATGTCTCAAAGAGGGATCAATCTGAGTAAGTCTTGGGGTGTAAGTCAGAGACAGAAGTTTATACCAGGAAGCAGATATACTGTAGCCATATATATCACAAAAAAAATCATAATCCCATGATTCCTTCAATGTCATAAAAGTTGAACAAATTTAGTTGAGTAGTCATAATCTCATATATGCTTTAAGGAAATCACCTCATTAAACAGACTCTATAGATAAATTAAATCATGATACAAATAAACTTCATTTGGAAGATTCACAATGGACTGAGAAAGAAAACTTACATATCAAAACTAGGATTAGGAAAAGCCTTCCTTATACACTTAACTATAACAATCATTTGAGGGAACTAAAAAATCCCTTTGACTTTTGCTGTAAGTATATCAAACAGTTAACATTATTTCATAAATCAATTTTGATCAGGTGAGTTTAAAATGAAGAAAAGTTGCAGGAGGCAGGGCCTGATCCCCAAACAATAAATAAAAAGTAATTTGGGCATACTCCTTTTGAAGGCAAATATACTCAGAATCATTAAAGCCAAAGTAATCCAATAAAGATCATCTTTTTTTTTTCTTTTTTTCCTCTCTTTTTTAAAATTATAGCTTTTTATTGATAGAACATATGCATGGGTAATTTTTCAACATTGATCCTTGCAAACACTTCTGTTCCAACTTTTCCGTTCCTTCCCTCCACCCCCTCCCCTAGGGGCAGGCAGTCTCATACATGTTAAACATGTTAAATACAATATATGTGTACATATTTATACAGTTCTCTTGTTGCATAAGAAAAATCAGATTTAGAAAAGTAAAAATAACCTGGGAAGAAAAAAATGCAAATAGTCCACACTTGTTTCCCAGTATTCTTTCCCTGGGTGTAGCTGATTCTGTTCATCACTGATGATCATCAACATTAATATCAAGTCTTCTTGTTTCTGGTAATCCACTCTTGGTGTCTCCCCACCCCCCACAAATTGGAGTTAAGTGACTTGCCCAAGCTCATATAGCTGGTAGGTGTCAAGTGTCTGAGGCTAGTTTTGAACTCTGCTCCTCCTGACTCCAGGGCCTATGCTCTTTTCACTGTACCTAGCTATCCCATTTAATCTCCATTTATTCAGTATTTTTCAACTTGAGTCCTAGACATCTCAACCAAACATCTGATTCCTAAAAACATCTTCCCTTGAAAATTCTGGAATAGGCATCATTCTCAGGATATCAATGAGAGATTCCTTCAGCAGACTTGCTTGTCTAGTACAAAGTGTCTTGCAGATTCCCTATAATATGGCTAAAATATGTTAGGAATAAAGGCTTAAGAAAATTTTGTAAATATGGCTTTCCAGTATTTAAAAGCAGTTCAAATCTTATAGAGTCAATTCTATTAACAACAGTGTTATAAGAATAATATCAAATTAGAAACTCATAATTTACCTGAAACTTCAGAGAATTTTACTTGCTCTAGCTTGAACCCTCAATTGTAAAGTAAGCCTTTCTGTTTTGTTTTGTTTTTAATATCAGAGACATCAAAATTGGAAAAAAATACATGATTTAAAAATTTTTTACAATTATTAATGAAATTTTATAGGTAAAATCCTTAATTCTGTATTGAGAACTTATTTCTAAAACATGCTCAAAGCCTGTATATGTCATTTGGAAAGCAATCATATCTTGTTAGTTTCTCAAAGTGAAGTTTACTACTTCAATAAATTTAAAACTTTTACATCTTTATCCTATCCCTCTCTCTCTCTCTCTCTTTTTTTTTATTAATAGCATTTTATTTACAAATTATATGCATGGGTAATTTTATAGCATTGACAATTGCCAAACATTTTGTTCCAATTCTTCCCCTCCTTCCCCCCACCCCCCACCCCCCAGATGGCAGGATGACCAACACCTATTAAATATGTTAAAGCATAAATTAAATATGTTAAAGTATAAAGTATAAATACAGAATAAGTATACATGTCCAAAACATTATTTTGCTTTACAAAAAGAATCAGACTCTGAAATAGTGCAGTTAGCCTGTGAAGGAAATCAAAAATGCAGGCGGATAAAAATAGAGGGATTGGGAATTCTATATAATGGTTCTTAGTCATCTCCCAGAGTTCTTTCGCTGGGTGTAGCCGGTTCAGTTCATTACTGCTCTATTGGAACTGATTTGGTTCATTTCATTGCTGAAGAGGGCCATGTCCATTAGAATTGATCATCATATAGTATTGTTGTTGAAGTATATAATGATCTCCTGGTCCTGCTCATTTCACTCAACATCAGTTCATGTAAGTCTCTCCAGGTCTCCTGTTGGTCATTTCTTACCGAACAATAATATTCCATAATATTCATATACCACAATTTATTCAGCCATTCTCCAATTGATGGGTATCTACTCAGTTTCCAGTTTCTGGCCACTACAAAGAGGGCTGCCATATACATTCTTGCACAGACAGGTCCCTTTTCCTTCTTTAGTATCTCTTTGGGATGTAAGCCCAGTAGTAACACTGCTGGATCAAAGTTTGATAACTTTTTGAGCATAGTTCCAAATTGCTCTCCAGAATGGTTGGATGTATTCACAATTCCACCAACAATGTATTAGTGCCTCTGTTTTCCCACATCCCCTCCGATATTCCGCATTATCTTTCCCTGTCATTCTAGCCAATCTGACAGGTGTGTAGTTATCCCTCTCTTTTGAGAATATATAAGAATGAGATACTTTAAGGACTTAATCTTATATGTGAATATTATAACTATTAGTAAGTGAATAGTAAGTGTAAGAACTTATTTGCCTAGCTGCTCAGGAATAGAGTTGAACACAAATTCAGATTTATAACAGTAACATCTTTCATATTTGCATTATATTATGGTAACTCAAAGATGTTTTAGTATTGTAACAACAAAATCTTTTACAATTCACCTGCCCTGATTATAGAAATTTGCTCAGAATTAACCAGGTAGGAAAATTTCTTGTTCAAAAAGGAAATAGCAAAATGGGGAAATTGAGTCAAGGAATCTTATTTTGTCTATAAAAAGTTGTCTCTTCAATTTTCTCAGGCACAAAAAGCAGTTCTCAGACTCTATGCTTCCTTTGAGCAGTGAATGACATTTCCCCTGAACACTAGGGGCTTAATGATAATCCAGACAATACCTGAAATCAAAATGTAGAACATCATCAAATTATAATCCCAAAAGATTTTACTTCAAATAGCAAAATATCACTATATTCTCCAAGGTAAACAAAATTTGTAAGCACTAGATAACTTCTAAAGTGGAATCAAAGTTCACCTCACTACCTACCAAATCTTGTATTCTTCACTAACTTAAGGTCTTTAAAATTTTTTCAAATACATGTAAAGATAGTTTTCAACATTAATTTTTGTAGGAATTTGTGTTCCAGATTTTTTTTCCTTCCCTCCTTTCCCTTTCCTCCTCCCAAGATAGGAAGTAATCCAACATAGGTTGAACATGTGCAATTCTTTTAAACATATTTCCATTTATCATGTTGTGCAAGAAAAGTAAGATCAAAAAGGAAACAAAAAAACAAACCAAAAAAGATGAAAATACTATGCTTTGACCCATATTCAGTCTCCATAGTTGTCTGGATGCAGATGATTCTTTCCATCCTAAATTTATTGGAATTGCCTCTAATTACCACAGTGTTGAGAACAGCCTAGTCCATCACAGTTGATCACCACATAACTTATTACTGTGTAAAATTTTTCCTGGTTCTGCTCAGTTCACTAAGCATCAGTTCATGTAAGTCTTTCCAGGCTTTTCTAAAATCAGCCTACTGATCATTTCTTACTGAACAATAATATTCCATTACATTCATATACCATAATTTATTCAGCCATTCCCAATTGACGAGTATTCACTCAATTTCCAGTTCCTTGCCACTACAAAAAGGGCTGCTACAAATATTTTTGCACATATGAGTTCTTTTTCCTCTTTCATGATCTCTGAGATACAGACCCAGTGGTAACACTACTAGATCTAACCCAAGGTCTTTTCAATCATCTAATCAGGACTAGACACAGGTATTTGATAAAAACGATTCTGGTATCTTCATATTAGGCCATGGGGTTGAACTGATGGTCATTGCTTTTGAGGCCTGGATCATATTGTTCCCCATGATATCAAGGCATATTGGTCAGTCACCGACCAGGTATTCAGAAGAATGAAGAAGACAGGAAGAGAAATTAAAAGAGAAAGAAAAAGTTCTACCAATTTAAATTTAACCAGATTTTTATTTATTTTAGCAGCTGCTTATCGAGACCTTGGATAATCAAACCAAGGAGATTATTTATTTTGCAGATAAGGGTAGCCTAGGCTAATTCTAACCTCACCTGAGTTATATCCTGAGGCTAAAGCCAAATACAGCTCCTTAATTTTCTGGACACCTGGAGTCAGGGTCTAGACAGTTGTTTGATAGGAACTTAAAATTCATTGTGTTTGATCTGGTGTATTGGGTGGGTCCTGTCCGTGCTTAATCTTAAAATCACAGAGATGTCTTAGCTTCTGTTTTCAGAAAGCTTTCAGGTCTATTCAGGGTTACCACTAAGGAAATGACAGTTCTGAACACCAGAATTATCATTTGCAAGCATGAACCCCGAAATCTGACAGTTTTAGAAATTTATTTGGTTGTCTGGTAGAAGAGAGTAAAGGGAGAGCATTACAGGTATAGAGGACAGGCAGAAAAATTCCTGGGGCCAAAAGATGGAGTGTCTTGTTTAAGTAACAGCAAAGAGGCTATTTTCTCTAAGCACATAAGTGTTGGGAAGGTGTAAGGTAAAAGAAAATTGAGAACATGTATGTGGGTAACTAGGTAATGGAAATCTTTGAACACCAAACTGTGGGTTTTGTATTTGATCTCAGATCAAAAACAGGTGATAGGGAACCTCTGGCATTACTGAGTTGGGGATTGCCAGGAGTGGGGTGGAAGGGGTGACATGGTAGGACCTGAACTTTAGAAAAATTGCTTTTGCGGCTGAAGGCCAGATTGGAGTGGGGAAAAATTTGTGGCAAGACTGATCAGCAACCCATTGCAATAGTTCAGGTGTGAAATGGGAGTGGATGGAGGGAGGGGATGGCAGTATCAGATGTATTTAAGATATGTTGCAAAAGCTTTGCCAATAGATCAGATATTGGAGGGACGGGTAGTGAAGAGTCAAGGATATCTAGGTTGCCAGTCTGAGGGACTGAAACATGATGCTATCAATGCTAATAGGGAAGTGTGGAAAAGGGGAGGATTTGGGAAAAAATAATTCCATTTGGGACATGTTGTGCTTGAGATAGCTAAAGGACTTCTACTTGGAGAGTCGGTTGATAGGCAATTGAAGATGTGAGACTAGAGGTCAGCAGAAAGGTTAGACTAGATAGGCAGATTTGAGAACTATTCTCTAATTGAATCCCTGAGAGTTGATGAGATTACAAAGTAAAATAGAGGGAGAAGAGGTTCCAAGAGAGCTTTGTGGGACATTCATGATTAGTGGGTATGACCCAAAAGATCATGCAGCAAAGGAGACTGAAAAGTGGTCAGGGAGGAGAACCAGAGAATGAAGTGTCCAGAAAAACATAGAATCAAGGAGAAGATTCTCAACAGTGTCAAAGACTGCAGAGTTCAAAAAGAATGAGAAAATGTCATTGGATTGGATGATTGAGATCTTTGGTAATTTTGGAGAGGGTATTCAGTGGAATGATGAGTTCAGAATATAGATTGAAGAGTACCAAAAGAGATGGTGTAAGTATTCCTCATAGTGGGCCTTCTCAAGGAATTTGGCCACAAGAGAGATGTGGGACAATAGTGACAGAGTGGTGGGGAAGATGGCAGTGTCCTCCCTAGGGCAAAAGCTATTCTGCCTGGAGGCAAAGCAGAAGCACAAGAACCACTAGGGCCAGCAGAGGATGAATCCCAACCTGGAGACCAGCCCATAGTAGCCCAGATCAAGTAAGGAAGTCTACAAGGGTGAGGAGGAGGAATTGAGGAAAGGGAGGTGGGTGAGGCATCAGTGAAGGGTTCTGCGTGATAGAGGTGGACTTGTTTGTAGATAGTTGGGGAAGGAGCCAATAGAGTGTATTTGTCTCTCCTATGAGAAGCTCTAGGGTGGTATTGCCTCTTTTTGTATTCCCACTGATTAGCAGAGGGCCTGGCACATTATAGGCATTAATGGGTGATTGACTGAGGGAAAGATACAAGGTAAGATAATGAGGATAGAGGAAGTTTGTTAAAATTTAATGGAATGGAAACAGAATTACTTGTGTAAGTAGGTAT
The DNA here is from genome assembly GCF_016432865.1 of Antechinus flavipes. Classification (NCBI taxonomy): domain Eukaryota; kingdom Metazoa; phylum Chordata; class Mammalia; order Dasyuromorphia; family Dasyuridae; genus Antechinus; species Antechinus flavipes. The sequence continues at coordinate 679,899,373 of NC_067398.1, read as the reverse complement.
AGGTAGATAGGTTTATCTTGGCAAGAAGGGCATTTTCTTTGTGTAAGATGGGTGAAGTAGCAGAAAGCAGAAGACATCTAAGTGATATGAGAAGGGAGTTCTTGCAAATGGCCTCGATTTTTTTTTCTTTTTTCTTTTGCGGGGGGGGGGGGGTGTGGGGGTGGGGATGGGGAGCCAATTGGGGGTTAAGTGATTTGCTGAGGGTCACATAGTTAGGAAGTGTTAAGTATCTGAGACCAGATTTGAACTCGGGTGCTCCTGACTTCAGGACTGGTGCTCTATCCACTGCACCAACTAGCTGCCCTAAGCTTCAATTTTTCAATAAAATATGAGGCAAAGCTGAGAGGATGGAGGTAGGTGGGGGACCATGCATGAGAGGTTAAAAAGATGAAATGTTTGGAAGAATTCATGTGATTAAATGGGATAGTATGGGATAGATAAATGATTAGGAAAATGTAGAAGGATTGCCAAGCAGCAGTGAGGAATCAGTTTAGAACCCAGTTTAAGGGTTCATTGAGCACCATCATTTGCCTCTTAAAAACTACACAGATCCTAGAACCAGAGATAGAATAGAGAGTAAAGTAGCCTGCAATAGCTTTTTAAAAAATCATTTTTTTGGAGGGGGGTTGACATTTTAAGTTCTGAATTGTCTCATCCCTAACCCCTCCACAACACAGTAAAGGATACCATTTGACACCTATTTATATGTGTAAAGCCATACCATGTTCTTTCTCTGAAGGTAGACTGCATCTTCTTTCATAGGTCTTTTGTAGCTGATTTGTTTTCCACAATTATTCTTTGAATAATATTGCTGTATACGTTTTCTTGATTCTGCTCATTTGACTATTATTTCTTTCATGCAATCAACCAGCTCATCATTTCTTACAGCAGTCATATTCTATCACAATCATAACTCCAAATTGTTTAGCTATTCCCCAACTAATAGGCATCCCTTCAATTTCCAACTTTTTGCTTTACATATTACAGGCTCTTTTTCTTTTCCCTGATTTTTTTTTTTTTTTTTTGGGAAACAGACCTCTAAGAGTGGTATTGCGGGGTCAAACACACAGTTTTCTAATTTTGGGGGCATAATTCCAGATTGTTCTCCAAAATGCTTGGATCAGTTCACAATTCCCATCCCAATTTTCCACATCCCCTTAGACATCTGATTTCCCTTTAGCCAATCTGATAAGACATGGCATGATTTCTAAGTTGTTTGAATCTGTATTTCTCTAATCAATAATAATTTAGAGCATTTTTTTTCATATGATTATATATAGCTTTGCTTTCTTCATGGAAAATCCACCTTTTGGGACAAGTAGATGGTACAATTAATAAGAGTACTAGGCCCAGAGTAAAATTTGGCCTATAACACTTGTGTGTGACCCCAAGAAAGTCACTTAGCTGACTGCCTCCCAAACAAAAACCAAAACACAGTCCATATTGTTTGACTATCAAGAGAGAAATGACTCATATTCTTATGTTTGACAAAGTTCTCTATATGTTTGAGATATGACAATTTTATCTGAGAAACTGTCTATAAATTGTCTCAATTTTCTCCCTCATTTTGGTTACATTTGTAGCTTCTTTTTAACTTAACGTAATCAAAATTATCCATTTTATACCTCTCGTTTATTCACAAATTCTCCAATCCGTAAGTCTGATATGCTCCACGTTCTTAATTTACTGACAACTCCCTTTATATCTTTCAAGTGTCCCTTTTGACCTCATCTTGATAATTGGCGTAAATCCATGCTCAATTTCTGGTAGATTGCCTTCCAGTTTCCCCCAACAGTTTTGATCAAGCTCTTTATCCCCAAAGTTTACATCCTCAAGCTCACGGTAGCTCCGGTCACATTTCTGCGCGTGTCAGTCTGCTCGGTTCCATCTAGACAGTTCTCATTCTTAGCCAACATTCGTTTCGATAATAACTGACTAAAGCTCAGTGAACGCTACTATAATCTCGATCCCTTAAAGGTCCCAATGAGGGTAGGGCGTTGCTTTGGGTCTCAATTAGCGGAGTAATCTAGCACTCCAACTATTAATTAGGGACAATAAAAATATCGCCCGAGGGAATGCTAGCCTAGGCAAGAGCGCAGGGGAAGGTGAATTCGCCGGACTTGAGGGAAGTCTCCGGCTCAGGCTTCGTCCCCCAGCCTCGTCGAGGCTCTTACAGAAATTATTGAGCCAAAGGTCTCATTTTTCTGCACCTCAAGTCTCGAGGAAACCCCAAATGACTCCCAGCAACAACTGGAAATGACCGTTAAGTGCGCGACCGGAAGAAGCCGGCACCGCCCCCCTGCGCGCACGCGCCACGGAGTCCCCCTTTTCCTTCACGGCCAAGCCAGCGTACACTTGCGCCCGGACATCCTTCCCGCTCTGGGCCAGAAACCTATCCCCGTAGCTATAAGGTTCCTCCCCTTTGATAGGTCATGGGCGTCCCCGCGCAGGCGTAGTACGAATTGCTCTCCGTGGCCGGAGGCGATCCCTTGGTGGAGCGAGCCTTCCTGCCACGCTTGCGCACCGTTGGCCTTTGGGGAACGAGAAGGGAGGACAGGGGCGGGAAAAAAGCAGAAAGCGCAGGTGCAGTGTGTTCCGAAAGGGAAGGGCGGGCAGTGACAGATAAAGACATGCGCACTTCGGTGTGGGACGGAGGCCTGGTGGGGTCATCCCAGCGCAAGCGCAGTGCGGTGTTTGTCTGAGGGTCGGACGGGCGGGAGGTGCGCGGCGGCGGTGGCGGTGGCGGCGGGGAAGATGGCGGCGTCCTCCCTGGAGCAGAAACTGTCCCGCCTGGAGGCGAAGCTGAAGCAAGAGAACCGCGAGGCCCGGCGGAGGATCGACCTCAACCTGGAGATCAGCCCGCAGCGGCCCAGGCCGAGTAAGGAAGTCTGCAAGGGGGGGAGGGGAAGAAGGGGGAGGGGAGGTGGGCGGGGCGTCAGGATGAGATGCCCCGCCCCTGACCCGAAACTCCGCCCCTGACTTCCGGAACCCCTCGGCTTACCCCTCCAGGTTCCTCTCTCTCCCGAGACTCCCCCTCCCTCCGTTGGCCATGGGGAGAGAGGGTCACCCTGACCCAGGGCTGTACTCCAAGCCTGGGGGAGGGGGAAGACTTCCGGTCCCCTCCTTTCTGACCCGAAGGGGGGCAAGGAACTCCCCTGAGCCCTTCCCCTGACTCCTCACCTCCCTTCTCTTTCTTCCTTCCTCCTCCTTAGCCCTTAAGGAGGGAGGAATCCTACCAGCCCCCTTCCCCCTTTCCTAAACTCTTCCTCTCCAAACTTAGGACCATGGTGGGAAGGAGACTAAGCTCTCTCCGTTCTCCAGCCCTGAGGAGTTAGGGGGTGACATCTTTGGTTCCCCCTCTCTTCCCGTTCCGCTTCCAAGCGTTTATCAATAAATAGCATGCCCTTCTGTCCAGTTTTCGGGGAGTAGCATCCCCCAGACCCCGCACTAAGTTGACTCCTAGTTTTTGGAGGAGGGAACGAGCGAGCAAAGGATTTTCCTTCTATAGGAATTTCAGCAATCTTTAATTTCAGCGATAGCCTTAAGGGAGGAGACCCCCAGAATTTTGCAGGGACAGGGGAGATCTCCTTTTTGGAAGTGCGGGATTCCTCTTCCAGCCAGGTCAGGAAAGCCTGGCTCTGGAAACCCGGGTGTTCTCTCCCAGTTGCTGCCTAAACTCCCCCAGCCTCCGCCACCCCTGCCCCCCAACAGATCTGGGATTCTGGTCTTCCCATCCTTGCCTCTCCTCTCCTTTCTAATTGGGAGCGCCTGAGTCCCTCACCTGGTTCTTTTGGGGACAGGAGATCGGAGACCATCCGGACTGGTTTCCAGATGGTCCAGTGTTATCATTTGCCCTGGGCTGCTATTTGGGTTTTTGTTTGTGCCTGGATCAGCCACAAACTGCCAGGAAGTAAAATTGGGTTTGAAGAGGGATGGGACCAGTGCCCTTTAATCAGAAAGAGAGGACTATTGAGGGAGGGGTCCCTCCTTCAGATGTGTGCATTCATTGTTGGTTCCATCCCATTTTCCCATCTCTGTTGGTTTTCTCCTCATCTTTTCCCTTCGAATTGATTTGGTGCCTCCCCTTCCCCTTTCTTCTTTGTTATGATTTTATTTCTTTCCTTTGGATCAATTGATAGTTTCTGTTATTTATTGTGGTGTTGTTTTTTTTTTTTCTTCCTTTTCCCCATCCAGTTATTGTGATCACTCTAAGCCCTGCTCCTGCCCCGTCCCAACGAGCAGGTACCAGCCTTTTTATCATCACCGCTTGGACTTCTGCATCATTGACTTAACTTGCTGCCTTCAGCCCGCATAGAACTGCTGTGTGTTCAGTTATCCCTGTCTGATTCTTTCTCTTTCTCTACCTCTGTCTACCTGTTCCTGGAGCACTCTCTCTTTCTGTCCTCCTCTTTGTCCTGTTCACCATGCCTTTCTTTGTAGAGTGATGTGTAGGCTCTCTCAGCCTTTGAGTTTTGAAATTGTCTGAGTGCAGTGTGTGGATGAATCTCTTTGTATCCAAAGGAGTACGTCTGTCTTATTCTTTGGCTGTGGTGGGATAAGTTGTATGTGCTTCTTGCTGATTGGCTTTATCTGATTGTGTGTGTGTGTGTGTGTATTCTGATTATTTCTCTCAACATCAGTTCCTAATTAGTTTTGTACGATCTGTTTCTACTACTTATTGTTCTTGGGGCCTTAGCCCAAACAGTGTTTGAGGTTGAATCTAGAAATTTAGTATCTACTATTCTATTCCTGTGCTTTGCCATCCAAGTTTTTCCCCTGAGTCAGCACTTGCCAAGAGTAAGACCTTCCTCCTCAGTTTTCATTGCTTCTTGCCCCGGAGTCACCATCTGATTTGGGGGAGCAGGTTGGATGTTCTATGCTCCCTAAGCCTGGTGATTCCAGTCCTGTTTCATCCTTAGATTGATTCATATATAATAACTACTCTGATATTTCGCCTGTCTTTCAACTGACCCAGTTGACCAGCTCCCCCATCTTGCCTTCTGGCCCCCTGGGGTCCAGTTTATATACAGCTGGGTGAAATAGAGCAGAATAGTCACAGCATCATCCTCCTAAAACCTGGCCTCCAAATAGATTCCACTAATTAGTGTAGAAAGTAATGGATGCCTCCCTATCTCTCCACCCCATCCTCTCTGTCAAGTCAACAAGCATTTATCAACACCTTCTATGTGGCAGGATGAGTTAGAGATAAGCTCAGAGGGAAATCCCTGGCATTAAGGAGGACAGGGGAAAACTTATTGGAGAACATAGGATTCAAGCTAAACTTTGAAGAAATCAAGGAGGAAGAAGTGAGGAAGAAAAGCGTTCCATGCCTGGGGGAAAGCCACTGAAAAGGCAGATGGGAGATGCCATGTAGAGCCCTGGATCCAAAGACAGGAAGACCAAGTTCAAATCCACCCTTACAGCTGTGTGACTCTGGGCAAGGCATCGAATCTTTCTGCCTCATTTTGTTCATCTGTACAATGGGAATAATAACCACCTACTTCCAGGGTTTTGGATGAGAATAAAATGAGATATTTGTAAATTATTTTGCAAACTTTAAAGTGCTATGTAAATTCTAGTTATTGCGATCATTATTATAAAAGGCACAGGGTTGGGAGATCTGAAGGACCTTATACAAGGAAGAGAAAAAAGGCTGGTCACTGGATTAGAGTACAGGGAAGGTGTAAGGTGTGTAAAAAGACTGGAAAAGTAAGAAGGACTCTGATCATCAAGGGCCTTTAAACTCAGCTTATAGTTTATCCTGAGGGCAATGGGGAGCCCTGGAAGTGTATCGAATGGAAGACTGGTCTGTAAGCAGACCTTCCCTAAAGGAAAATCACTTGGTCAGCTGAGTTGAAGATGGTTTGGTGTGAAGAAAGACTTGAAGCAGGAAAACCAACTGGCTGACCATTGGAACAGTCTAGAGATGAAGTGATAAGAGCCGGCAGTAAGTCAGCAGTAAGCCTTTTTTTCCTTATTAGCAAGGATGAATAAAACCATTTGGAAGAAGTTGGTGGGGATTCTGTTTCGAGTTCTCCAGTCCTTTGAGCTTTTTTCTGGCTGTCCTTTACAATTGGGCAGGCCAAATTGAGTCAGGAAGCCAGAGTCTAAGCTAGTGTGGTTTCTTCCCGAGGACAGGAGGCATTCTAAGTACTTTTCAGCCCCAGTGCTCTCCTACTCTTGGACTCACTTCATTTGAAAAGTCCCCTGACAGCTGTGGCAGTAGGTCCACCCTTTGCCAGTTTCCTCATCGCTAGGCTCCTTGACTTAGGATATGGGGTGAGTCTGAAAGGGCAGAAGGTGTACCTCACATCTCTTTTTCTGTGGTTTGACCTGTGCCCTCCCCGCATTTTAGGGAGCAGTGAAACATGGGATTTAAAATAAAGGCTCTTTCAGGTCCTTTCTGACTGTGGATAATATTCTGGGCCTCTTTCTTTCCCCTCTTGCTCCCAAGGCCAGCCACGAGTTCCAGTGACAAGGTGGTGATGATCTCCAGGCCCTAGTACGAATAGTATGGGCAGGAGTAGGGCTGGTTTCTAGTGATGTTCTAGTAGTAGGATAAAGGCAGAGCATTGAAGGTGGTGTGGAAGAGAAGAAAGACCAAGAGAAAAGCACTTGGCGTTTATCCTAAAATAGCAGGACAAAGAGTGAATAGTGACCACAAAGTGCGAAGAGGAACAGCACTTGAAACAACCTCAGACTTTCCTTCCGTGAACTTTTCCTTATTTGTAAGAGGCGTCTTGTCTTTAATGCTACCAGTTCAATGAACATTTATTAATGGAGGCAATGTGTCTGGCCTCTGTGATATCCAGACTTCCCCAGATGCCTCAGTGAGCAGAAACTCTTTCCCTTTAATTTATACATAGTTATGCAAAGAGAAGCCTTGACAAGTGAGAAAACTTGGGAATCAGAGGATGGGTCAGAGCTGCGCCAAGTCAGTGGAGTCCAGTCCAGCTCCCTCACCTCATTGAACTGGAAATGAAAGACATCCTGGAGAATTTCCCATTTGCTTCCTAGAGTACTGTTTTCCCTAGAGATAAACTTATCTCGGAACAGAGAGGCCCCATTTGAAAGACTGACCTGGAAATCATTATCCTGTCATTTTTGTGACCCACCCATTTGGGAATGGGCTATGGGCCTTAAGAAATCCTTCTTGGAGGACTCAAAGTGCCAGTAGTATTTGCCTTCAGGCTTCCCACCTGTTAATGCTGAAGACACAGCACCAGCCTAGATGATTTTCTTGAGGAAGTTTCCTTTCTGAGCCAAGATAGAGCAGCTTGTGAAGGATTGTTTTTTTTCCTTCCTTTGACACTCTACCTCCTCTCTCCCTCCCCTCCTTCCCCTCGATTTCCCCAGTCAATAAATCTCATCTTTTCCACTTCTTTTAAGCCTCTGTCTCTGTTCAGCAGCTCCTTCCCTGCCTTCAACAACCCATAGATTCCTAGTCCATGTTGACAGAGCCTCCCTTCATGAGCCCTCTGGCTCTCATCCTCTCCCTTTGTTATCCTCTTTAGTGGAGTAGTAGTTGCTGCTATTGTTTTTCTGTCCTGAATCTCATTGTCTGTCTTTCTCCTTCTCCCCCACACTCTCCTCATTGCTGTTCAGTCTCTTGTGTTTACGTGTTTGAAACTGTCTTTCTTTCCAGATCTCCTCTTTCTCCTTTAACACTTGAGTGGTATTCCTTTTTTCCTCATCCCATCCCCATCCTCCATCCCTCACCCAGAGTGGCTGCCTGCCTGCCTACAGCATGTCCTGCCCCTCCGGGGGGCTATTAGTTGCATGAAGGGGCCAGCTCTCCTGCATGCAGGCTGCTTGATGTGATATAATTTGTCAGGGCTGTCAGGAGGTCTGATGTTCCCCAATCCACATACACCCCCTGCTTCTTAGAGGGAGCCCACTAAGAGGAGGCTGGACTTGTGAGTTCCCTTTGACTTCTTCCTGGGAATCTGCCCCCCCCCCCCAACCCTTTGGCTTCCGTCTTTCCCTCTGCTTATGGGGCTGGGTGGGCATTGGGGAAAAGCCCGTCAGAGGCCTGCTCTTGTGCACGCCTTAGTATCTGGAGGGACTGACATGGGAAGATTGGCGGCTGGGGGCTGGGCACCCATGCTCGGGTTCTCCTCTGAGCCCTCCCCTTTCTCGAAGAGGGTGAGCTCCCTGGGTCTGAGGGCTGTGCTCTACAAACCAAGAGCAGTCAGTGTTCAGAAGCCAGGCTCCGGGGACCGTGAGCCACATCGAGGTCTTGTTTCCTCTGCATTGAGAAGAGGAAAGAACCCTGTCCTGGGCGGTCTCAGAAGGCCCATTACATGGGCTCAGGCCCATTCTACTAAACAGCATGGTTTTGACCAACTGATTTTGCCCTCTTTAGGCCTCGTTTTCTCCATCTTTAAAATGAAGGGATCAGCAATAAACCCTTAGATTCCCTTTACTGCTAAAGGTTTTGTGGTTCTCCCTGGCCCACCATCTGCTTTCTTCTGGATCCTGAGAGGCAGGGATGGGGGTGCTGAAGCTCTGCTGCTAGTGGGAATGATGTTACTGGAACAGCCTGTGGGGCCTGGAGGGTGTTAGGAAATCAAGTCCTTTTTGCTCCCTTCTCCCATCCCTCTCTGTCCAGATGCATATTTGCCCGACCTAGCCTAAGACCTAATTCTTTTGGAGCTTCAAAGAAAATCTCTAGTTTAGTGTGGATCCTGAAGTATCCTGTCCCTTCATAATCAGAGGAATGGGAGAAGGATAAACTGGTCCCTTCCCCTGGGACCAAAGTGCTGGACCAGTCAATACTTAAATGCTTTAAGCTCCTTGGGTGGTTGCAGTAGCAGGTAACTGAAAGCCAACCTCTTTCCTGGCTGGGGCATTGAGAGGGGAAGAAAGAGAGGATGTCCCCGATTGTTCAGTCTTCAAATAGCCTCCTGCTTCTGTTGCTTTCAAACCTAGGAGATGATTCCCTGATTCCCGTTGAGTGGTGGGCAAAGAGTTGGGGTTACCTTTCCTGATATTCAGGACTGAATGAAGGGGCCATTTGGGTTGGGTCATCTCACTTCCCACGAAAGTGAGTCAGATCTAGAATAGAGCTATACTAAGAGTTCTTCATTGTAGGAAAGGGGGTAACCTGAAGGAAAAAGGTCCCCAACATCTGGACCCATAGCTGGATGGCTGATATCCTAAGTCTGTTCTGCACCTTTGGGACAGTGGAAAGATTAATTGCACGACTCTCTTGGAGGGACAGAATGCTTGGGCCTTTTCTAGGCATTAGTTTGGTTTTTTTAGTAGTTAATTGTTAGTTGTAGTGGAGGAGCTCTTTGGGCAGAGTCTTGTGGGGCCTGGAAGATGGGCTGTCCTTAGAAAACTGACATTTCTTTTTCCTTTACTCCTCGGCTGTTCCTATCCTCCCTTCTCTCTCACAGCCCTGCAGCTTCCTCTGGCCAATGACGGGGGTAGCCGATCGCCTTCCTCGGAGAGCTCCCCTCAGCAGCCCACCCCGCCAGCTCGGCCCCGGCACATGTTGGGGCTCCCTACACCACTGTTTATGCCACGCAGCATGGAGAGGTGAGGAGACAGAGATAGAAGATGGTCTAAGGTTTAGGAGTCTTTGAGTGAGGATGCGGAGAGGTGGGCAAGTGTCAGAGGATCGAGGGGATATTGCTGATGTTTGGGAATGTAAGATGGCTTTGGGAAAAGCCCTGGGATTTGTCAGTGTGGGCAAAAAAGAAGCTTTGGGACAATGGGGACTGCACTTGAGTGGGACTTTGGAATAGGGAGAATGAGGAAATAGACTGTCCAGCTGTCCCTGTTAGGGTAGGAAGAGTCAGTGGAATTTGCTGCTCCATGGGGTAAAGTTGTTTTGGGGCTGCCAGTCCCTAAGTGTGTGACTATCAGGATCACCGCCCCCTTGTCTCTTCTCCCTCAGCATAGAAATTGACCAGAAGCTGCAGGAGATTATGAAGCAGACAGGATACCTGACCATTGGAGGCCAGGTGAGAATGATTGTCACTCATTTCCCTCTCCTGCCTGTTGCACCAAACACAGCAGAGGCCTTGGAGGTGGGAGTGGAGGGTGGATGGATGGTTGAGCCTTAAGGAAGAGTATTCTGGAAATTTCTGGACAGGGGACAATGGGTTGTAGGACAGAGGTGGGAATAATGGTTTTGGGGGATGTGTGTGTGTGAGTGTTTGTATTTATTGTTGTTTTGCATTGGGAATATTTTGAATTGATTTTTTTTTTGCAATAATAGCTTTTTATTTTTCCAAATATATGCAAAGATAGTTTTCAACATTCACCCTTGCGAAACCTTGTGTTCCAGATTTTTCTCCCCCCATTTTCTCCTCTTCAGACAACAAGTAATCCACTATACATTAAACATGTGCAATTCTTCTAAACACATTTCCACATTTGCCATGCTGTGAGAAATAACATTTGCTGATGATAATTGCTGCTTTCTTTTTCCCCAGAGATACCAGGCAGAGATCAATGACCTAGAGAATCTGGGTGAGATGGGCAGTGGCACATGTGGCCAGGTCTGGAAGATGCGATTCAAGAAGACGGGCCACATCCTTGCTGTCAAGGTAGACACCAGCCCCACCTGCCTTCCTGGTTCTCCCACTCTTTATGTCTGGATCTAGGCAGGTCTGCTCTGCCCCTCTTAGACCAAGAAGGGGCCCTTTAGGAGGGCAGGTCACCCTGTCCCACTCAAGGTGAGGTTCTGCTTCCTGCCCTCTTCCTTCCCAGCCCTGACCCCCCTTTGCAACTCCAATGGTCTTCTGCAGCAAATGCGCCGCTCTGGAAACAAGGAAGAAAACAAGCGAATTCTTATGGATCTGGATGTGGTGCTCAAGAGCCATGATTGTCCCTACATTGTTCAGTGCTTTGGGACCTTCATCACCAATGTGAGTGATTGGGTCAAGCAGAATGCATTCTGCTCTGTGGTTTGGCCCCATACATCTTCTGTTTTCCCTTCCCTTGCCACTTTCCTCTTCCACTCCCCTGCATACTTTTATGTAAATCAAATTACACAATTCATTCTTGGTTTGTGAACTAAAGGAGTGATTTTAGATTTATAAAAAGTGCTAAAAATTTTTTTTCTCTAAATTTCTGAGGTTGCCTTCCCCCCACCCCCAAAAAACTGTATTCCCGTGGCTTCAAAATACCTAGGAGTGTGCCAGCTCCGGGACAAACAACATCTTGGGCTGGGGAAGGCTTTTCCTCTCTCCCAGCTGTTTCCCCTTATCTCCTCCACAGACAGATGTCTTCATTGCCATGGAGCTTATGGGCACCTGTGCTGAGAAGCTAAAGAAGAGGATTCAAGGGCCCATCCCAGAGCGGATCTTAGGCAAGATGACTGTGGCTGTAAGTAGGTGGAGATGGATTGGAGGATAATCAGGGGTCCCTTCAGAGCTTTATAGACCTGGATGTGCTAGAAGGAGGAGCGAGAACTTGGAGTCTTGCACTGTTATGCTTAGGCTTGGAGGCCTCACTGCATGTGGTGGGGGCTGTAGGAAGGACGCTGGGCTCTGGGAGGGGAACTGAGGAGTGGCAGAAAGGGCGGTGAGAGGGGCTGGGGCCATTACCCCGCCCCCCAGCAGTAAAAGTGTCCTGGCTGGGATGGGTGGATGTGGTTGCAGATTGTTAAGGCGCTCTACTACCTGAAGGAGAAGCATGGGGTGATCCACAGAGATGTGAAGCCATCCAACATCCTGCTCGATGAGCGGGGCCAGATCAAGCTCTGTGACTTTGGCATCAGTGGCCGCCTGGTGGACTCCAAGGCCAAGACGAGAAGCGCCGGCTGTGCAGCTTACATGGCGGTAAGCTGCGGGTCCCGGATGGGCCAGGCTTTCCTTAACCCTGGCATCGTAGTGGTCTAGCAGGTTGTCACCTGTCTCTGGGGTACGTCTTTGTTGACTTGAATTTTTATCCAGGGTTGGAGTTGAGGAAAGTGGGAGGGAGTATAAAATACTAGAATGATTGTGTTTCATCTCTACAAGTTTGGGAGTTACTGACCTGGGCTGGTCCTCTGGCCTACAGGTAACCCTCCCAGGTGTTTCCTGGGCTGTTTGCTTTGCCCTATCCTCATGGGTTTGTCTGTGAGAGCTGTTGGAAGAAATTGTCTGTCTCTTCCTTCTTACCAGCCGGAGCGAATAGACCCTCCAGATCCCACCAAACCTGATTATGATATCCGAGCAGATGTGTGGAGCCTGGGAATCTCACTGGTGAGCCAAGCAGACCTGGGCCAGATGCCCAGCAGCACCCTGGGCATAGAGGAGGCCTCCTGGGGGCTGGAGACAATTGCAAAACAAACACAGTATGAAGGAAATTGAAGTTAACATGACTTTGAAAGCCAGGGGCTTGAGAATCCTCCCATGAATTTGAGACTGGAAGAGAATTGGCGAAATAGAATGGGCCCTCTTGAGAGGGAGTGGGCTTTCTATCACTGCCAGTCTTCAAGCAGATCTTGGATGACCATTTGTCAGGTTTACTGTAGAAAGAAGTCTTGTGCAGGGTAAGGTTGGACTTGGATGCTCTTTGATTTTGGAAATCCGTGAAAGAGGGACACAGGTGGGGTAGAGAACTTGATGCAAGAGGGGAACTAACTGCAGAGGGTGAGAGAGAGGGTGGAAAAGAGCAATGGAAGAAGGGAAGGTGACCACATTCTCAGCCCTTCCTACCTAGGTGGAGTTGGCGACTGGGCAGTTCCCCTACAAGAACTGCAAGACTGACTTTGAGGTCCTCACCAAGGTCCTGCAGGAAGAACCACCCCTTCTGCCCAGTAATATGGGCTTCTCGGTGGACTTTCAGTCCTTTGTTAAAGACTGGTGAGTCCTCTCCTTGTACACAATGCTCCTCAATTTCCCCTCCTCCCTCCATTTCTTCCCTCAACTCCCCATGTGCCTACTTTTTAACTAATTTATTTAGCAGAGCTATGGTTAGTAGACTTCAAAATCAGAATGCCATTGGGATAAAGCAGGGGCCTAGAGAGCCTGCTGTACATACAAGGGATACAGGAAGGGGAAAGGCCTGATTGATCTCTTCTCTCGAGGAACTCATGAGCAAGGTGGAGAGAGGATTGACTGGGTGTCCCAAGTGTGATTTTAAGTTTATTAAAGCTTTAATAATTGGGACAGCTTGCATAAGTTTTAGATTCTGGCTTTCAGAATACAAAACCTGTGAACTTTTTTGAGAAGGCAAAAATCATTGTTGACCTTAGTATTCCGGGCAGGATGGGAAAGAAAGAAGAGGAAGAGAGGACATTGTTGGAAAGATTATTAGAGCTGGGAATGGTCAATGAAAAGGCTTGCCTTGCTTAGAATGGATACTTGGAAGGCTGTTGGGAGAAAGTGGGGTTAGGTTGTAGAGATTCTTTTTTTTTTTTTTAAATTTATTTATTTATTTATTTAAATTTTTATTTAATTATTACTTTATATTGACAGAATCCATGCCAGGGTAATTTTTTTTTTTTTTTAACAACATTATCCCTTGCACTCATTTCTGTTCCAATTTTTTTCCCCTCCCTCCTTCCACCCCCTCCCCTAGATGGCAAGCAGTCCTTTATATGTTGGATATGTTGCCGTATATCCTAGATACAATATATGTTTGCAGAATCGAACAGTTCTCTTGTTGCATAGGGAGAATTGGATTCAGAAGGTATAAATAACCCGGGAAGAAAAACAAAAATGCAGATAGTTCACATTCGTTTCCCAGTGTTCTTTCTTTGGGTGTAGCTGCTTCTGTCTGTCATTTATCAATTGAAACTCAGTTAGGTCTCTTTGTCAAAGAAATCCACTTCCATCAGAATACGTCCTCATACAATATCGTTGTCGAAGTGTATAATGATCTCCTGGTTCTGCTCATTTCACTTAGCATCAGTGCATGTAAGTCTCGCCAGTCCTCTCTGTATTCATCCTGCTGCTCATTTCTTACAGAACAATAATATTCCATAACATTCATATACCACAATTTACCCAGCCATTCTCCAATTGATGGGCATCCATTCATTTTCCAGCTTCTAGCCACTTAGGTTGTAGAGATTCTTGACCATAGGCTGAGGAGTTGGGACTTAATCCTGTAGACATTGCTTGGGGAGAAATTAAGAGGTGCCCAAAGAATGATCACATAATGAGGTGAGGTAGGCTGAGAGGGAGATCTCCAAGGAGTAAGTACTCTGGGCTGAGAGAAACTTTTTTTGTTATGTTTGTTGCATTTTGGAAACAAGGTGAAGCTGGGAAGGACAAATGATAGAATTATGGTTTAGAAAGCTCTTGCTAGGCCAGAGCAATTGCTTCCGTGAAATTTAATAGGAATAAAGGTGATGTTTCAGGTTTGTGTTTCCAAAATCTTTTTGTTACAAGAAAGGGGAAGTAAGATATTAGCTCGAGTGAAAAAAAAAAAGGTTTTAGTGAACTGCAGATGTATTGTGACTGAGCCAGAGGCAATGCTGCTCCATACTGCACTAAAAGAGGCCTTAACTATGGCCCGCGGGCCAAATGCAGCTGCTGAGGACGATTATCCCCCTATGAAGTTTCTTTACTTAAAGGCCCACAAAACAAAGTTTTTGTTTTTACTGTAGTCCGAGGGACAATGAACTGGCCCCCTATTTAAAAAGTTTGAGGACCCCTGCCATAGATCCTCGAGAGCATTCCCCAGAAGGGTGGCCAGGATCTGAAGAGGACTAGAGCTAAATGCCATAGGAAAATCAAGTGAAGGAACTGGAGAGGTTTGGATCTGAATAAAAGAGACTTCTGGCAGGAGAATGGGGGAGAGGGAGGAGGGGACTTGGTACTTGACACCAGTTGTCCGTAGCTTGGAGGGTTCTCACAAACAGCACTGGAAGAATGGACAGGAGGGTCTGACCAAGACTGAAGCCTGATAAGAGGGAATATTTGACAACTAGCAAGGGAGCTGAGTGGCCCCTCCTGGAGGTTACATGTCAGCACTAACAGAGTAGGGATCCTTGGGCATGTAGCCCTGGAGCCTCATCCTAGCTCCTGCTCTCCAGGACGTGGGAGCCAGGTGTCCGGCCGGAGTGGCCTAGGCCAGGCATGACAGGGGGTGACAGGAGAGTGCAGAAGGAAGGCTACGTATGGGTCCTTCATCAGGGAGACAGTGCAGGTGACATGGACGGTGATAAGGTAGAGGCTGAATTCAGTTTTGGACAAGTTGAATCTCAGGTGACACGGTGACACTCAGGTGGAGATGTCCTGCATGGTCCTTGGATGCCTTTTGAAGAGTTGTCACTTTAGATAGGACAGAGGGAGCTGTGTAAAGCAGGACATGGGAAAGGAAGAAAAGTCCCAGGGTTTGGCCGGTTCTCAGGGTGCCGAGTACTCTGCCGCGCTTAGCTCTGGTTTTTTCAGCTCTGATGTCCGGCGGGCCATCTCCCTCCCATCTTAGGACGAGTTTCCTTCTTCCCCTGGCGGAACGAAGGGGATCAGCATCAGCATCAGCAGGGCAGGCTCTAGTGACCAGGGCTCAGGCTAAGGAGTTTCCTTCCCCCTGGAAGTACAGACACCCCTTGAGGGAGGAGAGTCTGGGTAAACCTGTGACACGGCAGCTTTTTGGGGTCTTCGGTTCTTGGAAGGGCAGGACTGGAGGGATTGACCCATGGAACAAGTCACCTCTACTCCCCCCTTAAGTATCCTACCCCCCATTTCAAGAGGGAAGTGGCCCGTGTCACACACTCATGCAGGTATCTTCTTATTCCCTAGCCTTACTAAAGATCACAGGAAGAGACCAAAGTACAATAAGCTACTTGTGAGTACACGTTGCCTGTTTCCCTGGGACTGGGAGCTCCAAGGCCTTGGGGCAGGAGGGAGGAGAGGGGTCCGGAGCTACAGATCCCAGGTCTGACCTGCTCCTTCCTGTCCCCCACAGGAACACAGCTTCATCAAACGATACGAGATGTTGGAAGTGGATGTGGCGTCCTGGTTCAAGGATGTCATGGCGAAGACAGAGTCCCCCCGGACTAGCGGCATCTTGAGCCAGCATCACCTTCCCTTCTTCAGGTAGCCAAGTGGTGACCAGCCTGGGAGGGTCAGCAGGGGCTGGGGGAGAAGGGGGCAAGACAAATGGCCAGTCAGCCCACTCCTCCCCCCACTCCAGCTGCAGCAGGGGCTCTGCCACCCCGGCCCCCAGATGTACCAGTCTTCCACTTGCCTCCCCCCATGCTGGCGGGCCAGATGTCACATGGAGCTGGGGAGGGAGTACAGAAACGTGGACAGCCACAGAGAGCTGAAGACAAAGTGGGGGCCCTCCAGACCCGCCTCCCCCACCCCCTGCCTTTCAGCTGAGGACAAACTGGCACCAATTGGGCCTCCGGCTTCTTTCCTGGGGGAGAGCTGTACGCCCCCCTCCCCCTGACACTGTGAACAGAAGATGGAAGACAGGTCCACATTAGACTCTATTTATTCAGTTGTAACCTCTGGGCTTGGGTGGGCTCCTGGAGGCCCAGGGGAGAGCTGCCTGAATCCTTATTCTGTCCCCTCTCTCCTGCCCACTCTTCTGGCTTGAGGATCACTTTGCAAGCCATAAGAGCTGGGGTCAGGTGGTCTGGGAGGGCTTGCTTGCTGCTCTTTGGGTGTCACTCCCAAGGTTTTTGTCCCTGGGAATGTGGGGGGGGCAGGTGAAGAGCACGTCTGGCCAGCTGGGGGTGGTCAGGTGGCCTGCAGTGGGTCAGTTTTTCTCTTGTTGATCTCAGGGGGTCCTTTATGGAGTTTATTTTATTTTATTTGGGGGGATATGTTGGGGGGTGGGGTGGGGTGGGCTGATTCTTACATGGGGGTGTCGGTACCTTCAGAAACTTTAACCAAAGTCGTGTTTGGCTGCTTGTGGCAGTGGTTCAACAGTGGGCAGGTGGTGGGGACTCATTTTAATCTGTGCTTTGTCAGCAGAAAAGGTAGATGTGGGCAAAGACCTTGGGTCCTGATTCCAGAGGCAGGGCAGAGGATGCTCCCAGGGTGCACTGTGGTCCCCAGGAGCCAGGTGAAGTGGACTGGGGGACCTTCCCCTCGCTTCCTCCCTCATGCAGATCCGGGGCCCTCTCCACTTATCCAGCCCTGAGCCAGTCCCAAACATGGGGGGTTCTGCTTTCCAGCTCTGGGATGAGTTGACCATCTTAGGTGCCTGCTCTTGGAGTTCCAGGTGTGCCTTTCCTGGGGCCAGGAGACGTAGCCATGAGGGTCCGGGCAGGGCTCAGGCGTCACCAGGCAGAAGGCAGCAGACATTGGTGTAGCGGGATGTGAAAGGATGGCGGACAGGGCCGGCGGGCGGGCCGGAGGGAAGGAATGACAGTGCAGCTCCTGGCCGAGGCTCCGGAAGAGCCGGGCAAGCCCCGGAGCCTCCCCGGGGGACCTCAGATGGAGGAAGAGGGAGGTCGGCAGAGATGGTGTGAGGATGTGTGAGGGTGGCAGAGGTGGGGAGCGGAGGAGAAAGCTCAGCGTGGGGCGGGACACTTGGCGAGGTGGACAAGCTTAGTGAGAGAGGGCGAAGAGGAAGTGCGGAGGGCAGGAGCACAGAGTGGCTACGGACCCTGGCCCCAGCAGGCTGCCCAGGCCTGCCTTCCACTCATCCCTTGAGCCGGCCCTCCATTCTGGCTCGTGGGTAATGGAGGCCCAGCCTCCCAGGACTGGCCTAGCATGAGGGGGCTGGCTGCCTTCTCAGCCCTCCCCAGGAGGGGAGACAGGGCGGGACCCTGGAGAGCATCTAGGATGAGATTCTCAAACCAAGAAGACAGATTAATCAGTCCCCAGGGCTGCCTGGCCCACCTTGGCCCTCGCCTTGGCAGGTCCCCAGAGAAAAGGCAAATGCAGTTTTATTGCATTGTTTCTTAATTATTATTATTATTATTGTTATTGTTATTATTATTATTTACATTGATGCGTGAATAGAGGTGGTTCTTGCTCCCTCCCCTGCACCCCATTGGCCTCCAGAGCCACCAGAGGTGGTGGGCAGGGGGACGAGGAGGGAGGAGGAAGAGAAAAGGTCTTTCTTTTTTTTCTTGATGATGCATGCAGATCCAATGGAACACACACAGACACACACACAGACCCAGAAGGGCCCCCCTTCCCCCCAGGCAAAGGAACCAAGGCCAAAGGCAAGGACCACACAGCCCGATGGACTTCACTGGCTCAGTGTAGGCTTTAGCATCCCTGTAGTCTCCTTGGTCTCTGTTCTCATGGGCCGCCTCTTAAAGCTAGAGGAGTTCCCTTTCTCTGCCCAGAGAGACACGGGTGCCATCTCCCCCTTTGCTTGGCCACACGGCCAGCAGAAAGGGATTTGGGGCTTGTGCCCTTCCCCACCCCGCTCCCGAATGCTGTCTGGGGGCCCCTTTGTGCCAGGGGAAACCAGACCCTGTCCCTCTCCCATACATCTGAGTAGCCAGTACTTGTCCCCCACGCCCTGGAGCCAAGTAAAATGATTTTCATGAGGGGGAAGGCCGTCTGCTTGGTGGCAGGGCCGGGCTGGCCCTGTTTTGTAACTGTCCAGTTTTATTTTAATTTAACTTTTGTTTTGTGAGCCTGTGTGCTCTTCCCTCTTCCCTGGGCCCAGCCCTCATTTCAGTGTTAAATGGAAACGTGCCACCTTCCCTCCCCCCACCCTCCGCCAGCCAGTCTTCCCAGAGTCCCGGCTGTTAGTCCTGTCCCTCTCCTCCAGCTGAACTTCCTGAGCTTTTTGCTGGGTTAGCCAGATGCCTGAGCCACCCCGTCCCCTCTTCCTTCTCAGGACCTGTCCTGGGACCCTGGCCGACTTCCTAGGGAAAGGCCAGGAGAGCCAACGTGGGGGGGTAGCAGTGGGGGGAGAGCTGGGTGGGGCCTAGCTCTCCCCAACCCCAAGCTTGTGTACCTCGTGGTTGAAGGCAGTGGTAGAAACACGTGTGTGCCCCCTTCTTACAGGGGTGGGGAGGGGGTGGGTGCCTACTGGGGGGCACCTGGGCCAACAGTATTGCCCTATTGTCCCTTTTTCAAAAACAAAATGCCCTTGTTTGTAAACCCTTCTTAGAAGCTTGAAAATAAAAAAAAATAATAATAATAATAAAAAACCACCATCAAAAAGCCCTTTTCCTCAGCTATGTCCCGAGTGGAGAAGGGGTCCTGGGAGTGGGAGGTGGGAATGTGGGAGGAGGAGAGAGTGTGGTAAGAGGACTGGAGGTGAGTGAGGGGATATTTCCCCCCTGTCTCGAATTGGTTAGATTGTGGGAGAGAGGGACGAGGGGCCAATGGCGGGGGCTGAGACTTCAGTGGGAGAAGGGAGTCATTCTCCTGCCTAGATTGGATCTTTGGTCTTCCCGATGTGGGGAGGTCAGGTGAGACTACTCTTAATCCCATGTCTCCCAATATAGCGACTAAGGCCTTGAGCTGCTCTAGCCTGCTCCAATGGGCTTAGCTCAGGTGTCACTTTGGGGAGCCCCCCCCCCCATCTGCCTGGATCTACAGCCCTGCCAATGGATGCCTTTTCCCCGAGCTGGCAGAGGGAGGGGGGTGCCATGTGTTTCCAGCCCTGCCCTGAGTCTCTGGGTCTCGGGACTGGGGAGTGGCTGTCCACAGCCCTACGTCAGCGCTAGTCCTGGCTGCGGCCGGTCCCATCCCAGCAAGGCGGGAGGCCAGTTACTGCTGCCTCCAGCCGACTCCCCTCGAGGCAACATGGTGGGATTGTCTGCTTTCCTCCTTCCCCTCCTCCTGCAGGCTCCCCCAGCTCCCCCAGGGAGGACGGGTAAGAGGATCTCGGCCCTCATCCGGGCTTGGCCCATCCCCATCTCTCAGGGCTCTGTTTTTCCAAGGGTGTGGGAGGCCCTATGGACCTCTCAACATTCAGGCTTCCAGATTTCCTCGACTTCCCCTTCAAGTCCTTTCCCATCTGGCCACCCCTCCTGGAGAGAGCTGCTGAGTTCTAACCTCGGAGAGATGTTCTCCATCTTGGGAGGCTTGTCTTGGCTGAGGGACTTAGTGTAGCAAAGGGGAGGGCAGGGGAGCCCACCATCTCTGCTGGAGAAGGGAACCTGGCACTGGTCACTTAGGGGATGGCTTTGCCTCCCCTTCCCTCCCAGGTCTACCAGAACCTTCCTCCTCTCTCTGTTGCTCCCAGGACAGCCCTGGGGGAGGTAGAGTCCGGCATGAACGTGAGTAGGGGCGTTTGTTTTGGGGAGGGAGAAGGTGGTAGCCGTGCTTCTGTACCCCAGGCTACCTAAAGCTCCCCCATGTACTCGTTGGGTCCTCAGAATTTATCCTCATTTTGGGAGGGGGAAATAAGACCACTGAGGCGAGCCTAACAAGTGCCCTGAACACCACTTCTGGATTATCCCAGCCGGCTAGCCAGACTCTGCCCACCCCAGGCCCTTGTATGTACTTCCCCGTACTTGATGTGTTCTCCAGAGGCAGGGAATTTTAAAATGACCACAGTTGTAAGGGGGGAGGCGGATGCAGCTTGAAAGGTTTGCCCACGTTCCCTTCTGGAGCTTGGGGAGAGGGATTTGCAGAAGTGGGGGATAGCTGGCGCACAGGGGCTTCCCCGTAGCCGGCATCACGCAGCTTTCTCTGTGGCCAGTTGGCCTGTCTCCTGCCCTGCCCAGCCCTGGACCTCGGCGCCCACCCTTCAACTTGATTGTCTCCAGCTCGGACACGTTCCGGAGGTTCCCGGGGCCCTGCGTGGTGCCTGCCAACAGTCCTGTGTTTGTGGAGGTGACGGGGAGGCTGGGGCTGTGGATGGGAGGGGGCTCGCGCAGCCAGGGGTGAGAGTGTGTGGGGGTGGGTTTGTGTTCCAAGGCCCTGGACTGTGTTCCGGCTTCCTCCGAGTTGCTAGCTTAAGTTTGTTTCCCTGCTCTGGGCTCTGCTTTAAAGCCCATCTCACAAGGTAACCCGGAAAGTGCTGGAGAATTCAGAGGAGAAGGGTTTAAGCCGGCGCTCTGCCGCATACTTGGTGTGCCCTCGGACAAAATGTATCCCCCTCGACCTCAGTTTGCCCATCTGCAAAATGAGAGGAGTGGGCTGGATCCCTCCGTCTCTTGGCTCTCAAGTCTGTGATCCTGTGGTGGATTATGGGAGTGGGGATGATTATGTTTCTAAAGTCCCAGAAGTAGCTCTATG